>NC_133815.1:20238779-20543779 GCF_043250625.1 Sebastes fasciatus
CCATGTGCACACATGGAAAGCTAAAGGCAGGAGCGCAGCAGTGAGACCCCAAATATTACCACACCAGGCAAACCTCCCTGGCCTTCCATGCGCTTACATGGAAGAGCCACAGGAGGAGCTAGCTGAGCACCCAGTGAAACTCGTACACTGGTTAAACTAATGCCACTTTCCAGAAGTGACACAGAACACTAATATTACCCCTCCTGCCATTATTATATTATACTACACTACAATACAATTATTGACCAAGATTTGGTTTACACACATAAGATGCATAAAACAATTACAGTTTAATATACATGTATGTTATAAACTCAAAATATACTTACTAGAAAATGGACATTATATTATATGGATATAAATGGATTACCTTGTAATGTATAGTCATTCTGAACAGCCTTTACTGGCGCAAAATACAGTATATCACATGGTTAAGATCATATCTGCCTGTTTTATAATCTTTGACCACCAGGTGGTTTCGTGCACATGATACATCCAGATATTAACCCTTTTCCGAACCAATATGCTGGAAAGCTTTGATGCTTCATGAAGCTTCAGTTCGCCTGCATCTACACAGGTTGCAACCTTCCATGTGCATACGTGGTTCCACGCGCATACGTGGAAAACATGAGGCAAGGAGAGCAACCTCCTTGCCCTTCCATGTGCATACATGGAAAGCTAAAAGCAGGGAGCGCAGGGAGCCCCAAAAAATGACCACTCCAAGAAACCTCCCTGGCCTTCCCAGCGCCTACATGGAAGTACCTCAAAACTGAACTTAAGTATAGTACTTGAGTAAATGTTCTTTGCAGAACTGGTAGTACTGACAGATCTGCAGGGTTAATTTAAGGCTGTAACATGGAAAACGTGATCATCTACAGACCGATGTGTTCCTCTCTGAACATACGAGTCAGCAGAGCTGTTTATAATCTTTTACACGGTTGAAGAATTCCCTCCGTCATGGAAACTGAACCCGAGTCTGATGCAGCTCCCAACATCTTCCAGCTTCCTGCATCCTTCTTCTTCTTGAGTTTCCTCTGTCAGCGTGGAGCAGGAGCTGCAGAAACAGCAGCAACATGAAGCAGCAGCATGGAGCTGCAGCATAAGCAGCAGCAACATGAAGCAGCAGCGGCGTGGAGCAGCAGCATGGAGCTGCGGCAGCATCATGGAGCCGCAGCAGCAGCAGAAGCAACATGAAGCAGCAGCAGCAACATGAAACAGCAGCAGCAGCGTGGAGCAGCAGCATTGAGCTGCAGCAGCAGAAGCAACATGAAGCAGCAGCAGCAGCAGCAACAGTGTGGAGCAGCAGCTTGGAGCAGCAGCATGGAGCAGCATTAGCAGCAGTAGCAGCAGCAGCAGCATGTGGAGCAACAGCAGCGTGGAGCAGCAGCAGCAATGTGAAGCAGCAGCAGCGTGGAGCAGCAGCAGCAGTAGTGTGGAGCTGCAGCAGCGTGGAGCAGCAGCAGCAATGTGGAGCAGCAGCAGCAATGTGGAGCAGCAGCAGCAGTAGTGTGGAGCTGCAGTAGTGTGGAGCAGCAGCAGTATCGTGGAGCTGCAGTAGTGGAGCAGCAGCAGCGTGGAGCAGCATCAGCAATGTGGAGCAGCAGCAGCAGTAGTGTGGAGCTGCAGCAGCGTGGAGTAGCAGTAGTGTGGAGCTGCAGCAGCGTGGAGCAGCAGCAGGTTGAAGCATAGAGTAGCAACTTGGAGCAACAGCAGCGTAGAGCAGCATCAGCATAAACTTAATGAAAAGCTAATTAGACTAAAACATATACAGTGAAGCCTTTGATTCTTCACAGGTTGCAAGCTGAGGCATATGGCTAGAAAGTCAAATGAGAGAGTCAAGCAGATATGCCGTAACATTTACTATATATAGCCAGCAAGTTACTGAGCACTCATAGCTTTTGAGCTTCGAGGATGTCTTGAGCCTCCGGCCGGAGGTAACGCTCATAAGCGGTTGATGACCATCGGCCCCAAGCCTCGAGTGTGGAGACAAGAGCTGTTAATGCTGCTGTTGTTGCTCCTATGCGGAGAGAATGCGCAGTGCAGCGTTCTGGTGGCAGTCCGCATGATTGGCAGAGGAGGCGAAGGTGTGAGGCAAACCAAGCTTGGGACATGGGCTTCCCCTCATCTGTGACAAAGAATGACTCTCATTGGCTGGCTTGAGGTCGGCATCTCAGATAGTGGATCATTGAAGACGGGATTAGACTCAGATTAAAACAGATGTTCCTTCCTATCTCCATCAGTCTTGCACCCTTTATGAAGGATGGCTGCAAGGATTTGGCTTCTCAGATTGTACGAAATTGCAGCAGCAGGTGGAATAATGGACCCTGGTGGAGATTTGGACTGCAATTCCCAGAAATCTCCGCGGGACTGTGACGTGCTGGAGATGCCGACATGGACTCAAAACTTGGATCTGGAGTCATACTGGCGAGTGACGACTGGATGCTGGATAGAGCTGTAATGACAGGGTTGTCCTCCTGCTCCAGGGAGCCGGCTGCCGGGGCTGTAGCTCGGGCCGCTGGAGCTCGGACTGCTGGGCTTGGACCGGGCCTCGGACCGGGCCTCGGACCAGGGCTTGGACCGCTGGATCTCGTGCTCTTTTGGATGGCGGCTCAGCGGCCGTAGCTGGGACTGCAGCGGAGTTTCGGGCACTTTCTTTCCTTTTCTCAGCGGCTTTCCTGGGAGCGCAGGTTTTGAGAAGATCTGCTGGTGGAGTTTTGCCATGGATGCTTTCCAAAACATTACAAAAGCTCTTCATTAGAAGACCCGACTGGAGCCGTGATGTGGTTTTCAACCAGGACTTGTAGGAGCCTGGACACTGGCCATTAGGAAATGCTGGGAGCAGAACTTGAATGTCTACTTATCAGATGCGAGCTCCGGCGGATAGGGAACGGGCTCTCTTTGCCGATGGCTTCCTCTGCCTCGGATGCTGTTGTTGTGACTCCATAGCTCAGTCATCATGGACGGAAATCGACATGACGAGCAGCAGGGTAAGTTGAAGCTTGTACGTGGAAAATCTGGTTGTTCTCATGTTGCGAGCGGCTTTGTAGAAGAAGCAGCACAGGTGGCCAGGTTGAAGGAGCTTAAATAAGGCGCCCTGTATGAAATTTGCCAATGAATGCCTAGAAGGGAATCAGCTGATCTGTCAGATGATGCGTCAGCTGATTGGCCGGCCTAAGATCGGCCGCCATCAGCCAACAGCTGTCACATGAGCAGCGCTTGACTTCATGGCCTGCCTGAACTAACGCTACGCTCGATTTATATTACATCCAAACTAATTAAAAATGTCTACAGTTTCAAGAGTTAGTGTACTGAAATTAAAGGGTAAAATCTGTATTTTTCATCCTGGACCCTATTTACACATGTTGTTTTGTCTAACTGACTCATAGGGACAACAATTTCTGAAACTGGTCCAGAATTGAGGGAGAGCGCTGTAGACAGCAGCTGCTCACAGGCTGCAACATGGTGCCTTTGGGGCAAGCTGGCACCATCATTTACGTCCACTAACAGTGCTTGTTTTTGTCATGAAAGGCTCTGATTGTTATTATTATATTATTTTAAGTATCTGACATTATGGAAAGAGTCTCGCTCAAGGAGAAGTGTCGTTCTGAAATCTTCTCGAGGTGACGTGTTGACGGAAGTCAGCGGTGGAATAGTGGAATACATCCATGGTGGAAACGTGAGTGCCTTGCTACCCCCTTATCAAGTGAAGTCAATGCTTAGACGTGGTAAAGTATTGGCTTGAACTTCCCAGTGCTGTGGACTGGATATAGAGTACCCAAAATAGCCCCCACAGCTGCTCAAAAGTTGTAGGATCAGCACCTTGGAGAGCGCCATGGGGCACCGTCCTGACACACATTTGGTGAACTTTGACACACAAATATGCACCGTGATAGTGCTGACTTTTAAAGGAATGGACATATTCCTAAATGGATATTACCTGTGTCACCCCATCCAATTCCTTACAACCCTTCACAACAGACATGGTTTGCAATCAGTTTTGGAAAATAGGTGTGAATGGTACAAATATGTTGCGTGGCAAGAGTGGAAGTAGTATACTGTATCAGCAAGCTTCCAGCGACCATCTATTTCACGAGAAATGCACAAATGAACCTTTTGCTCTGGCACTTTCTGGTGCGACTGGGCAATTAGACCTGAAACGATTATAAAGATTAAGGCCCCAGAAATCCCAGGATGGAGACATTAACAGAGAGAGGGATCCAACTGCAGAGTGGTTGTGCAAGAGGTTTAAGGCAAATGATAAAACTGACAATAACCTGGACAATGACAATGAGATTAATAAATCAATGAATGGAAACGTGATTAGATGGAAGATGGGATACAAAAAAAGCAGGGTTATAGCGACCGTGTCGGCTGCCTGGTGACATCACTGTCAGTGAAAAACAGGGCAGTCAGTCAAACACACACACACACACACACACACACACACACACACACACACACACACACACAGATTCAGACATACAGACAGCAGACAGGCAGTGTGTGTAATGGAGCAGAGAGACTGATAGGCAGCCACACACTGGCTGATTCCCACCATATATTATGGTTTAACTGAGCTAAGAGAGAAGACTGCTGCAGTCTCCCATGTGACAGATTTTTAAGTACTTGTACTTTATTTAGCATTTACATCTAATGCTACTTTATACTTCTTTTACCACGGGGGCATGGCAATAAAAAGATCTGATTTCTTAAAAAAAAAAAAATGTATAACTACAATACTATGTTGGTATGTATGTGTCATTCTCTAATTGGAGGTACATTACATTTACATTGATGATAATGATGTGTTTTTCTTCAAAAATATCATATTTTACAGATTAAGGGAAGGCATATTATAAGATGCGGCACACATTTTGTGCACACTATGTTTAATTTCGTTTGAAATTGTCATGATGTCCCAAATTCATTGTTTAGTTTTCAATTTATTTAGAAATTCTAAATACTTTAGAAAAATATATATATATATATATATATTTTTAAATTGAGTTTCACGTTTAATAAACATATCTCAATTTATTAATGTCCACAAAAGTTCTGTCAACTATGTTACCAACAGAACATTAACTAAAAAATAGTTTGTCCCAATACCATGTGACCAGCATTACAGGATGTAATTTCTCTCAATGGTGGCCATTTGAATACATTCTGGTGACTGTTCTCTCATTTTTTAAATATTGTATCTGTAATAATGCATTTTGCAGGAGTATATTAATATCAGAATTTAAAATTACCAATTTAATCTCAATTTTAAGTGTTTACAGGCCAGTCCTGACCTTCCCAATATGGCGGCGACGCTAACGTATCGTAGCAACGGGCTGAAGCGGCCAATGCGATATCTATGCACAGTATATATAGATCTACGGCAAGGACAGCCTCTGAGCGAGTCGAAGGTCCTGAAAGATACATACACGTGTTTTATTTAATGTTCTCTCTGTGTTATATTATAAGCTGATGCCACTGCCTCCAAATATACTGAAGATGAGTATTGGATCCTCCTTTCACCTTTCAACACTGGTGCACTCTCACAACTCACAGCTCACAGGAGGTGTTGGCCATAAGATATGAGAAGTGATATATTGTTATGAGATGACGTTGGTTCCTTTGCAGCGTGGTACAGTGGCGTTGCACAAAGCCTTTTGTCCATTCACAATGGCTGCCATCATTACTCCCAAGACACAGGCCAACATCACCAACGAGTCATGAAGCAGGGCAGAGGACGGTTTCCATCACCGGATCTCAGATTAGATCAGAGGACACTCCAATTATGAACAGGCTTTGGGGCACACGTCTGCCAGCCCGGGTGAATTACTCTTCAGGCTGAATCACGCGAGCTGCTGTTGCAGTCGGCGATGAAGGGGCTCTTTGCTTATGCAGTGCTCTTTCTGAGGGCTTGTTTGTGCCACACAACTTCATTAACATAAATTTCGCAGTGAGTGAGATGAATTCCCCGCGCTCTCAACTGAAGTAAGTGATGCCGAAAAAATGTGTACTGTAGCTCCCCCTCGAATAGCAAATTTTCGAGAATCCTTCTTACCCGTGCATGACCACACACATACATTTTTACTCTACCGATCTAATTCTCACACAAAAAAATGTGGTGACAATGAAGTGTGGCAATAATCCTGTAATTGGGCACCAGATGTTAAAAACATCTGCACTCTTTTTTTGTCTGAAAACGCCCTCAGAACATTGAGCAGGGAATAGTTTTCGATCAAATTAATAGACTGAAAATACATTTCCTGGAAGGAATTTTTCACACTAAAAAAAACAAGTGGTGTTTTTTTCTCTCTTATTAGTAGTATCTGTAATGGTATACTATGTTTAGCAGGCTGCCTTATTATGCAGGGATCATTGCAGAATGTGCCAGTGTTTTGGATGCTATTATATTTGTTTGTGTAATGAAGCCATCTGCTTTCCATTCTCTCTGTACAATTCCATTAATTAGTGCCACAGTTGATATTAGAAACACAATATTGAGAGATTGCGGGAGGGGGGAAGTCTGGAGAGATGAAGAGATGACAGGGTAGAGGGAGAGGTAGAGGAGAAGGAAAGATAGAAAGAAAGAGAAAGAAAATGAGCATGGCTGGGAGTGATTGCAAATGCAGATGGTTATGAAGCTAAGGCAGATGGCGTGTCAGATTGATTATTGTCGCCAGCGCTGCATGATAGATACAAGGCGAACACTGAGCTCTCCCCTCATTTCAGATGACACAGAGTGATAGAGACGTGTCAGCTCGCAGGGTTAAGTCATTCAAGCTGTTCCGAACCATTTAGACCCATCCATGTGTTGCCAGCCCATTCATTTCTTGACAAGCCGATTACACCTGTAAATAAATATCGCCCCGCACTTGTTATTATGCAGCGGACAGGTGGGATATTGCGGTGGCGGCCGGAGGATTTGTCCCAACCGTGGTGCTTCAACGCTATCTCGCCGCAGCAGAGGGGTTGCATTCTCTCCGGCCGCATCATTTCGTTCGGGTGGCATTTCAGCTGACCCGTCTGGGAACAAAAGCAGCTTATGGCTGCGTCTCAGCCTCCGGCGTGAAATATCAAGAGCCAAATGACATCTGACAATATGTTGGATGTAAGCTGGGCCCGTATGCGCTATGATATAAGGCTGCTATCTACATTCATTTCTCTGTGTTTCATGTGCACGGGAGTCATCTAAACTATACCGATGTTATTCTCACAGGGAGGGACCGTCATTAACAGGGCTGCTGAGATTATTCAATGTTATTGACAGTGTAGATTAATTATTGGGTCTCTGTCAAATAGTCAAGCCTACTTCATTCGCTTGAATGAATGATAATAATTGCCTTTTGTATAATCAATGAATAAAGATATTTTCTTCAAGGGGCATTGCAGCAATTCAGAATCACACTTCCTTATAGGTAGAGGATCGGCGCAGGACATATCTAAATTACCGCCTTGCGGTTGTATGCCTCCGCCAACCAGTGAAGTTGCATCTTCTTCCGTCTAAAATGTCATCACTTCATTATTTTATCCTATTACTTGTGTGAAATTGTCATAATTAGCATATGAATTATTGAGTAAAGTCCAAAATGTGTTTTGTTTTCTATTGAGGTTTTGTCAGTGTGTCAGTGTGCTAAATTGACTATGACTTGCCCCAAACTGCAATATTATTATCATAAAGTTGGCATTTTTGTAAAGGGGAGACTCGTGGGTACCCATAGAACCCATTTTCATTCACATATCTTCAGGTCAGAGGTCAAGGGACCCCTCTGAAAATGTCTATGATAGTTACTCCTCCTTAAAAATATTGCGCACGTTTGGAGCGTTATATAACTTTCTTTGCGACAAGCTAGTATGACAGATCTTCACCCTGGCTTTAAAACTGAGCCCCGCTAAAAACACAGACAGATCAATTGTGTTAATGGCTGAAAGAAATTAGTGTCAAATGTGTGTTAACGAATTATTATTGCGTCAATTTTGACAGCCCTAATTTAAACTAGAATTACAGACTCACGGTTGGATGCCACCGTCAACCGGTCTAGTTGTACTTTGCCTCTGTCGTCTGTCCAAAATGTCATCACTTCATCATTTTATCCACTTAGAGATTTGTGCAAAATTGTCATAATTAGCATACAAATTATTGAGGTATGGCCAAAAATATGTTTTGGGAGGTTACATTGACCTTGACCATTGACCATCAACTTCATCAATTCTTAACCTAGTCCAAAGGGACGTTTGTGCCAAATTTGGATAAATTACCTCAATGTGTTTCTAAGATATCATGTTCACCAGAATGGGACAGATGTAAGAATTGTATGTAAGTATAATTAGTTCACCCTTGAGTCCAAGTGGACGTTTGTGCCAAATTTGAAGAAACTCCCTTCAGGCGTTCCTGAGATATCGTGTTCAAGAGAATGGGATGGAGGGACAACCTGAAAACATAATGTGTATATTTGTGAAGGTATATTTGTTTCTATTGTGGGATATATCCTGGATAACTATTTAGTGGGAGGTTTATGTTTACGATTATGTTTGGATGATGTTTATGTTAATATGTATGTTTGGATGATGCTGGTGTATTGTGCTGTTAGATGATTGTGGGCTAACATGCCAGAAGGTTTGATATGGTTATGAATAAGAATGGTTAGAGATATCCAGACTTTTAGTCCATAGTATAGGTCAAACTCCAAAAATTATTGCTCCTACATTTCTCATAATGTAACTTGATTACATGTCTTCAAGACCCTCGCTGCCTGGTCTTTCAAATTCCACAACCACAGTGTTTTAACTAGGACTGTGCCGGATGTCATTTATTTACATGTCAAAAACTTGACACACATTCAAAGCTACTATTGAGGTTTTTGAACATTTTATGATGAAATCACCCTAAATCAAAACAAACAAAAAAATATCCTTGGAAAAAAATTCTCAATTTGAAAAAAAGTGATTCATCGGATTAAATTAGTTTTTTTTTTTATTAAATCAACTTTCTTTACTGAATATAACTTGTCAATTGTGTTAGATTGCCGCTAGACCATGCACCCTGTTAATACAGGCGCATACCTCTCTGCAAACAAGTTTTCGACCGCAGTGGAAATGTTGTGTTTGAAAGGCTGCAATGGATTGAAGCAGAGTATTTAATCAAATAAAAATATGTTGTGAATTTTGGAAATAATTGTATCTGTCTTTTTCCATTCTTTTTTTTTTAATTTTTGGACTTTACCAGGCTCTGGAGTTATTAGAAATGTTTGGATCACATCAGTCAGAAACAATCATACGCACTACTGGAATCTAATTTTACAGTCTAATACTAATAATATTAGTGTAACCTAATTTTTACCCGCAACTGTGGAGTCATACCGGGAGGGAATGTCATTACATTTGGCAAAAACATCCACTTGGACTCTAGGATGAACTCATTTTGGTACTTTATTAAAGTTAGGGAAACATCATAGTGTAATAATAATGAACGGTTAGGGGAGCTCTCTTGTAATTGTTACAATAAATGCATGGTTAAGGTTAGGGGATGATCGGGGTTTAAAAAACAACTGTCAGTTGGAACAACACATTCTCACTCCCAACTCGTCAAATAGCGACGCATGATCAGTGGCCCTATGCTTCAAACTATGACACTCTAGGTACCCCTCTAGTGTCAGTTTTGGACTCGGGGACGGTGTGTTTCTGCTCAATACATGCAGTGTCTTTTCAAAATTATCTGACGTGTTCACAGGAATCGTACAGTTTCCGCTTGTTCGTGCATACAGTGTCTCTTTGAAATAAAATTTCAAGATAGGTTTATTTAGTTTTTAGATTTACTTATGCAACAAAAGGTTAGGTTTAGGCGACTACACTTCTTGGTTAGGCTTAGGAAAAGATTATTGTTTGGGTTAAAATAAGTGTTACGTAAGTTACAAAACTATGGTAAAATAAGTCAACATTGACTTGATTTCACACAGGACATAAACACATAAACAGCGCTCTCCTGGGTAAAAGTCCTATGTTTGTTTGACCTAACTAACCCCTCTCACCTGCCCAATGAAGACTTTCTCGTCATTTTGTCGGGCAATTGCTGAAATAACTAATTGTGTTGCTCTTTGGAGGATGACTGGACGGAAAATGGCAGGCAAGCTCCTTACACACTAAGAAATTGCATTTGAAAAGTATGTACAATGTAAAAATGTAAATTTCACCTCCCCAACCATCTACTTAATTGCCTCCCTTCTTTTGAAAAGACGAAGGTATTCAAACCAGGACAGCCAATTTGTGCAATAGTACTTACTCAGAGACTGCTCCTGCCATTAACACCTAATCACTAATGTGCTGGTATTATTCCTGTCTATACTGTATATACATCATAGCACCCTAATGGGAACATAGTTAATTATGTACTATTATTCTTTTTCATTCTTTTCAATGAATAAAGGTTGTATTATTGACTACAAACATTTTATGATTTTACCACTTCTATAAGAGTCCAGTCGCACAGCAGTTCGTGAAAATAGTCACGAAATTCAATGTATTGATTCGTGTACATAGACATAAATTCCACCTTTTTGTTGTGATGGTCAGCACGAAATCAATTTGTATGTAATCGAAGTAATTGTGAACCGGGAATTATAAAGAGCTTTTGCCCAGGAGACCGGTGTTTGTGTCCTGTATGAAACCACAAGTGAAAGTTGATTTATTTGTCACTTAACTTCCATACTAAAGTTACAGCACTTCCGGAGTTAATTTAACCCAAACCACGATCTTTTCCTGAAGCTGACAGAGCAGTTTGTTGCCTAAACCTAGCCAAAGTTGATCTATTCCTAAACCTAAGTAAGTACTTTTATTTTGGAAAGACTGAAGCAGAAATTGACACATGTGCCACGTATTGTTAAAAGTCGTGCTGAGCGTCAATATAAAAAAAGGAAATTTGTGTCTATGTACATGACTCAAATAGATAAATTTCATGAATATTTCACGGACCGTTATGAGACTGTGTTGTGTGTAATGTCTTGTTATGTGAGGTTTTTCTTTGTATTTTATGTGAGCTCACCAAAACGAATTCCTATCAACCTGAATCTTAAGTAAATAGAAAATGTACTAAGTGGGAACAGTGCTGCTTTGTATATTGAAATCAATATATCTTTAATCTGCAGTATATACAAAACATTTGAAATGTGCCTTCACCATATTGCGAACTTGCAGATATACAGCAAAATATGTATCAAACACATTTCAAAAGTGCATTGCAATCTGTTTCTATTTTCTGCTTTCTTTAAACTCTGGTATTTCATATTATTTTGAGAATGCATTTTGAGTCAAGTTCATTTAGAGGACTTCAAACCCCAAACAGATTGTTCCAATTGGATGCAGGGAAGGAGAAAGAAAAGAAAATGTATTTTCTGGGTTGTATTCAGTCATGCATTGATAGAGCATATTTTCAAACTGCATCTCAAAAAGATCAAATCCTCTCCATGTGGACTTGGCTGCCATTTTAGATTGTCTTAAACATAACAACTAAACTGAATTGTGCAATTCACTTAAATTGCTTGTGTCTTTCCCAAAGGAGAAGGGGTTAAAGGGGAGAAAGAAATATGAATAGATACTTTGCCTGATGCACACTGGTACTGGTACATGTAGGCACTAGTCTAAGCAAGACTATGATGGCTGATAAGTGGTATCAATATGGTTTTCTACCTTGACCTCCAGCTCCAAAAAACACAGGACTTTCAACCAGGAGGCCGGTGTTCCAACACATTCTCATCCCAACTCTTCACATACTGCCGCTTTGTCATTCCCCTTGGAGTCGCTTTAGGATTAAGCAAAAACACATTTTAGTTAGGTTTAGGAAAAAAATCTACATGGTTGGGTTTAAAATTGCTGCGTTTGTAAAGTGAAAATGAAACTGAACGTTGTGAACAAGCAACCCGTTCTCACGGGAAGGCGTATTAATACTACGTCATTACACGTATGAATTTTAGCGTTTTCATATGTCATTTGTACGCCACTTCCCGCTTGTCATTTGTACGCCACGCAAATGTCTGCAGTTGCCACTAACTTTGGTTCAGGCCAGAAAACCACTAAGCTAGGCTAACGGCTTAAAATAAGTACGTAAACTAAGTAAAACACGAACAGAAACAACCACGGAAAAAACGTCACAATCGTCACAATCGTCACGAGACAAACCTCACTAACGTAATTTGCTAAACAAAACACTGGTTAACAATTGTCTCGAACACAGGTCTCCTTGTTAAAAGTCCTGTGTTTGTTGGACCCATCCACCTACACTCCCGCCCACCATAAGTGGTCTTTCTTGCTTTTTTATACTAGGTCACTAACTCTTACTGTAGCATTTATACATGGAAGTGTTTACATTGCAGTCAGTACAGGATACATGGCGTACTAAAGACACGCAGAAATCAAGAAAGGCGTACTTATTGCACGCTTAATGCCTTGTGCATTATTGTGCCATTTATACACCTTTTCCCAACTCGTCACATACTGATGCTTTGTCAGACCCCTCGGTGTCACTTTTAGGTCGCAGTAAACACGTGCTCAATGTTGTGAATTAAACAAAAACACTTGCTGAGCTTTAGGCAACAAACCCACTTAGTTAGGTTTAGGAAAAATACAACATGATTGATCTTAAAATTCCTACGTTTTTACAGTGAAAATGTAAATCGACGTAGTGAACACAGGACATGAAAGAACAGCTGATTGTAAAGTGAAATTGAAACGTAACGCACGGGAGACAAACAGCGGTCTCCTGGATGTAAGCCTTGTGTTTGTTTGACCCGTCCACCTCCCCTCCCGCCTGCCCTGTGTTTCTCTTTCGCTCTTTAAACTACGTCATCACAGCACTTTCCCTGAGCGCTTACTGTTGCTGTGGATGGGTTTACATTGTAGTTAATGGAAAGCCTGGTGCATCTCATACCGGCGCTAAAGGGTGACTTGTGCGCTGGTATTGAACGCCGACGGCCTGTGACAAAGCCTCTGTATTTGACACTCTGAGAATGAGAACAGGCTGGGTCTCCTGGATGAAAGCCTTGTGTTTGTTGGACCCATCAACCTCAGAGTCCCACCCACCCTTAGTGTGTTTTTTCGTTCTTTAAACTACATCACCACAGTCACTCGCAGTGCGCTTTTTCTCAGCGTTTACTGTGTCCCAAAAAAGAGTTGTTGAGCTACGGTAGTAACTTGTTTTCTCTACTTATGTTTTGTATATATTTTACTTACTTATGTTAATACCAACCATGATGTTTTTCTCAAACCTCAGTGGATTTGTTGGCTAAATATAACTGCAACAGTTTCACAGTAACCCTGTGGTGTGAAATGACACGTGAAAAGCTTAAAATGCATTGTCATAACACGCAGAATGTGCTTAAAATGGGATGACGCTGACATATGCATTAGTCGCTGGTTAAGAAGTAAATTAAGATTCTGATAAAAGTGAGACGAGTATTCCTCATCTTCCACTGTCTGTGGAGGGAGGGCTGTCTAAAACAACAAAATGAGTCACTTTACTTTTGTTTCATAACTGCACTTTATTTATTTAATTACAGCTACAGTATATTTGATGCTGAACAAAGTATAAACAAACTGTTAGAAAACTTTCCCACTAATGTATAAAGCATGGAGGTGGAAGAAAAAGCTCTCTTTGTCTCTGGTTGATCAGCGTGTCTGCAGCCAGCTTTTCGCAGCCATTCCCAAACCACCAGAGAAAACAAGCACTACCTTTAGAGTTGTTTTTCATGTAAAATTTCTTCATGATAAACTTATCTCCCTTATTAACTGAGGCTGCTGATTGGGGATGCCACGTGCATCTCCTCCCTCGTCACCTCGTCTCCCTCGGCTCCCCGGTCTCTCTAGCAAAGGCTGTAATCAAAGGAGCAGCAGACTACAGTGCGGTGTCCCCAAAGACACCCACTGACGGGCTTCTCTGTCAACAGAACACAGTTGTTGGTTTTCTTTTTATTTATTTTGCACAGAACAGGACTGTGGGTTTTATCCCCTATCCTTTCCATTGGAAGCATGTTAGGAAGGAATCTCTTAATAACCAGTACAAACAGGAGGAACAACACAGTCTCACGGCAGTTTGTGAAATAGTCACTAAATTGAATCAGTTTGATACGTTGTCATAGACACAAATTCACCTTTTTTCAGCACAACTTTAAACAACGTATTTTTCATTCCTTTTTCCAACAAATGTCCAGCAAAACGTGTCTTTTCTAAAACAAACTATTTAGTAAGGTTTAGAAAAAGATCGCGGTTTGGGTTTAAATATCACTGGAAGTGCCATAACTTAAGTACAGAAGTTATGTGACAAAAAACTACTTAGATAGCTTTAAGAATAGATCGCAGTTTGGGTTAAAATAACTCCAGACGTGCTTTAACTTAAGTACAGAAATTACGTGATAAATAAATCAACATTGACTTGTAGTTTCACACAGGACACGAGCATTGGTTTCCAGTGTTTTTTGAACCAACCCATCCACCACGACCTCCTCCATACACGGAGCTCTTTATACTTCCCAGTTCACAACTACATGGATTACATACGAACTGATTTTGTGTTGAACATCACAAACAAAAATGTGAAATTTGTGTCTATGTACACAAATCAATACATACAATTTTGTGACTTTTTCACGAACTGCCGTGTGACTGGGCTAGTATGAGTGATTACAGCAAAACCTGTACCGATGTTCATATCGGTTCAGAACGGGCACTTCACAAATGTTGTTATTAGGAACCTATCCTTTACCCAGAGAATGTGGCAGATCATAACAATTTACTATGAATAGTTTTTTGTAAAAACTCATATTTTGTAAGACACTGACAAGCATCATGTTTTGTCAATTAGGTGTAAGGACTTGAATGAAAGTTGGCTCCCAAGCTCCGGAATAGCCTTGATATATTACAGTAAACAAATCAACAATGGGGAAACCATGTTGTTCAGATATCTCCATTATGTCATTGTAATTGAAATTTTTAATGACTTGTCAAGCACCTTGTAACACTATAGAGGTGCTATGAAAGAAAAAAAAGTTCTACCTACCGACAATGCTCAGCATTTTCTGTTGCTTCTTTGATATTTGTCACTTCTCTCCCCTCTCAGGAATGCCTTGGAAAAAGCACCGATCAAACTCTACAACAAAGATGTCAGACATTAGCGTTTTTTTCTCGCCAGACTAAATCAGTAATGACAAAATCAACAGAAAACAGATTGCACTCTGAGCACAGCAGCCTGTTCCTACTTATAATTAGTTCTAGTAACTAAATCCATTAATCTTATCAGGTTCCTTAAAACCCTCAGACACTGCAGTAATTGATGTTGCATTTTACATGTTTTTACATGATAAGAGTAATACGAAGAACATTGATCTTCCTGTTTGTGTCATAAATTTATTAAAACAAATCTTTATCTTCACGTCTTTGGTGTTTGATTTCCTTAAGACACTTTATAATCCAACTGAAGGTCAAACAGGGATTAGTCAATAATTCATCAACGTGAAAAAAGTACTAATACTTGCACTAAGGCCATGAAAGTGCTTATGAAGTTTACTGTACTTCCATCATCAATCAACAGGATCTGAATAAATCTTGCTTTGAAGTGACTTCCAGCTGCCATTAGTGTCGAGCTGCAGTAGATTCCCTGTCAGCTCGCCCTGCAGGGGAGGTCTTTGTAGTAGTTTTCTGCTGCATTGTCTGGGGCCACACTCACAGTGGCAACATGGGTCTTTGTAAACAACACTCTTGTCACTCTTGTCAGCACTCTGCTTTTCATGTATGCTTCGCCAGGTTGAAAGGTCGGTGTGACACTATTCAGTCTCTGGAGGCAGGAAGAAAACACACAGGAGCCATTTTCACCCATTTGTAATTTGCTCGCTATCATCTATCCGCTGTGAATATGGATTCAGCGGCTGCTTTACAAGGAACTGATACCAAGCACACCCCTTAAATCTTTTCAAGCTCATTTTCTCAGCCCGACCTCAGCAAATGGCATATGCATGACACGGTAATTTGTAAGTATTTTGCAGTGCAATAACAACACCTTTGTTGCTTTTGGCGTGTCATGTGTATGCCGTGTAGTCTGCACTGACTGCAATGCAAACGTATCCGTGTTAATATGCCATGCTCAGAGCTAGTGATGCAGAATAAAAAGAGAGAGGCTGGTTATAGAGGGCGGGAGGGGAGGTAGAAAAACATCATGGTTGGGCTCAAAAAAGCAAGTAAACTCAGCAAAACACATACGGAAACAAATACGAAAACGCGTCACAAACATCAATAAAAAACAGTGTGACAAACGTAATTTACTTACAAAACTAAACAGCGGTCAACAACAGCCTCGAACATGGATCTCCTGGTTAAAAGTCCTGTGTTTTTTGGACCCATCAACCTCCCCACCCCGCCTACCTTACATGGTCTTTCTCGCTTTTTATACTACATGACTAACTCTTACTGCAGCATTTATACGCGGACGCGTTAACATTGCAGTCAGTGCAGGATACGTGGCGTACAAAAGACAAGTGAAAATCAATAAAGGTGTACTTATTGCACGTTAAACACCATTATTGTGGCATTTATATGCCTTTTTGTGCGAACAGGCTGAACAAACACAGGACTTTCAACCAGGAGACCCAAACGTGCATTTACAAACATATTTTACTTAGTTTATATACTTATTTTAAACCCAACCATGATGTTTTTCCTAAGCCTAAATAAGTAGTTTTGTTGCATAAACCTAATCATTACCGTTTCACATCAACAACGTGGCATTAAATGACTGGTGTTAAAAGCCTAAAATAAGTTATCATAACACTCGGAATGTCCAACAAAACCAGATTTCTAACCAGGAGACCCGGCTTGAACGGTGTTTTGTTTTTGTAAGTTATGTTAGTGATATTTGTCACTTGACGACTGACGTTTGTGACGTGTTTTCTGTAGTTGTGCTACGTTGTTTCTGTATGTGTTTTAGTTAGTTTACTTACTTAGTATATGCCCAACCATGACATTTTCCCCTACCCTAACAAAGTGATTTTCTCACCTGAACCTAAGTTACTAGTTTTCTTGCCCAAACCTAAACTGCTTATTTTGTATATTGTTATGTTGATTATTTTTTGGGGGTGTAAATATAACTCTCTTTTTTAAACCACTGAGTCATCATGTCTACCAGCTTGATCCCTCACATTAACAGAAATACCTATTACAGTATAACAAAAACTGCATACTGTCGGTTGCTTTTGATTCATTTTATGCATAGCTTTCCAAGCTTGAGGAACTGCTGGCTTTAGAGAGCACAGCTGTTTCCTTGTTTTCACAAAACCTCACATCTGGGTTCATGTTCTGTAGGTGAGACCACATTGTCACTGCTAATCAATGATACCACAGTGCACTTGAAAGATGACTGACACCTGCATTTATTAGGCATCCCTGTGCTTGGAATAGCACTGTTTTCACTTGGCCAAATATACCAGATTTAAGGAGTAAGGAGGAGTTTTGATATGCTGGCAGTTTACTGTGGTGATGTCTAATCAGCCAAAATATGTTAAAACAGCTGTGTGGCTGCACCATGGTTGCAGTGCTGCCTTAGGCTAACTATTTGTTCACTTGGAAGCCCCTCAAAGCCCAGTGGTCCTCTAAACAAATCCAAAAATCAACACTCAGGGTTCCTTTATTGTCTTTAGTTATGTCATCTTGTTCATCTCTCAAGACATTTTGCCTGGGTTGTGTAATCCATCACAATGAGGTAATGAAGTATGAAAATCAATGTGAAAATCAATGAGCAAACTCATGAAACTTGACTTGCACAACTCAAGTAAGTTGCATTAGTTTGCGAATTGATTCACACTGAAATAGAAATGGAACAGTCATAAAAGTACATTAAAAACTGTATAGTCAGCATTCAAAAATGGTTAGGAAAAATTAGAATCCATGATTTGTAGTAAGAGGGACACACATTTGTATGATCTTTTAACAATTCAAAGATACATTCCCAAGATTGTTGGAGGTCAGCCGTTAGGGGGGAACTGAAACTTTATGTACTTCACCAGTTAGACTTGGGGGATCGCTGCGGGATGTTTTTATTCGTTTTTCACTTTGGCAGAAATTAGGTTTACGTATCCATGATTTATAGTAAAAGGGACACACATTTGTATGGTCTTTTAACAATTGAAAGATACACTCCCAGTGTTTTTGTTTGCCATCCAACGTATCGTAAGTGTCTTTAGCTGCCGAATACCAAGAAGACTTGCAGTAATCTAAGTGACTAAGTTGTCTTGGAGGTCAGCAAATAGTGCCTCGAGAGGGGAACTGCATCTCTATGTACTTCACCAGTCAGACTTGAGGATCACTGCTGGATTGAACCTAAACAATTAGTTAGTTAATCAATTAGTTTTTTGCTTTGGCAAGAAAGCTCTTTCCCACTTCTGCTACTGCTGATTTCCCACCTGGTAAAAGGTTGCCATTGCCAAAGACAGAGTTTTGATTTGTTGATTTTGGTGACTGCAGTCCTAACTCATCTTTGCACTCTCACCATGGAAACCAGAGGAAAAGGGCCCGTCTCGCCACAAGCTTTTAGGAGATTGAGATGGTAAATCTGCTTTGCATCACCCTATCAGATAGACCTCATAATCAACCACTCCCACTTGATATGTGACCAGGAGCAGCCCATGTCACTCTGCCTGTAATATACAGCTGATAGCGGTAAGCAATAAAAGCACTTTATCCAGCGGGGGGAAATGGTCTCAGCAGGAGGGTTTCTCATGCATGAGCTGCTGATGTTTGCACCTTGGGCATTTTCTCATGTCCCTGTCTGTGAATAACATTTACTATAGAGGTCCAGAATTTCTTTCTTATGGTCCTTCCTCATTTTCTTTCATTAAGGTCGTGCACAAAGAGCTGGAATCCAACCATGGCAAGGTATCCGCAGCGCTGCATATAACAGATGACCGAGGCATTTATCCCAATTATGCCTATTCTCTTCTACATACATATAGATCATTGGCTTGATTATGCCATTAAAGCACCATCAGTCTGTTAATTGGGCGGGTTACAATGGCCCGAGCTGCCCTGATGCACGGTAAATCTGTTCTGTTTTGAAGTGTAAGCGTTATAAATGATTTGGTCAGGATCTCTCTGGAAACTATGATGCAAAGCTTGAGAAATAGCTTTGCTACAATGTTACACAGAGACCATATTGGACAGTGCTCTCAGGTTCACTCAAGTTCATGCCAGTTGTTTTGTTTTTTTAAGGGGAACTGATTAAAAGGGTTGGGTGTTGCACGGTTCGCTTTAGGGAAGATGTTCTGATTTTGTGGTCTAAGTCAGTGTTTCATGTTTTCCCATATATATTGCACTACCTGTAGCAGTATGATAGGATAATTCCTGTCTGCTGCGATGACTCTATGGAACATGTTAATAATCTCTTAATTCATACACAACACTGTTTGTTATTATAACAGCTCAGTTATGATTGGTGATGTTTCCTGTCTCTTAAAGGAGTTAATGATGATTGTCATTTTTGTGACTATTTTCTGGTCCTTTTTTTCCCTTTTATTTATTTTTGTTTTGTTTTCAGCTTGTCTTTTGAATATGTATAAATTAGAACTGTAAAAGTTAAAGTGATAATAATGTGTTAATGAAAATTAGTTTTAACACCCCTAATTTCTTTAACGCATTAACGCAACTTGTGATTTTTAGGTTGTAGCAGTCTCAGTCTAGTCAAAGCTAGAATAAAGATGCTGGTATCATATGCAATTAGAAAATCCTAAGGAATCCATTGGCACCAATCATATCTAGGTTGTTGTAAAGGAGTCTAAATAACTGTAATGGCCATTTTCAAAGGGGTCCCTTGACCTCTGACCTCAAGATATGTGAATGAAAATGGGTTCTATGGGTACCTACGAGTATCCCATTTCCATCTTTGAACAAAGACAGTGGTTACCATCACCCACAAACACTACCCGCCACGGAAGTCTGGATCTGGTTAAAATCTCAGGAAACTTCAAGAAAAAGCTAATAAGTGAGCCTCTCACAGAGTGAACATCACATCACAATCCAATACAAAGCACTGGACACTGTCACGTGACTGCATTTAACTGAGCATTTACAACTAATTAGCATGCCAGGAGTGCACTTCATGATGAATATCAGAGTAGTCATAGAGATAATGAGTTCTCAGATGGATGGAGACCTGTCAGTGCTTGTGACATCCACTCCCACTCCCATGTAAAGCACGTGGTTCAGCAGCCTCAGGAACCTGGGAGGGTGTCCATGGCAACGGAGCCGGATGCTTCTTTTACCTCAAAGATGAAAAATGCACAGCAGCCAACGCACATCCACATAATGTACATCAATAATGCATGAAATCAAGTGTTCAGACTGCACGCGATATTGTCACAGTCTGACAGAAATCACCTGGACTATCCCCTTCGTTGCTTCATGTGGACATGCGTGAACACATGTATGATGTGATAACATAGTCAGAGTGAGTTAAACGCCAGATATCATGTCAAGAGACAGACTATAATTACTTATTGTTGCTGTGCATAGCAGCTGATAATACTCTATCTGAGTTGAATGACATAGCGTGACCAAACACACAGTTTGATGTGTCTCTTCTCACCTCCTGAAACTTGGCGAAAAAGGCCATGAATATTTCACCTCATTCATTTTAGCCTCCTCCGCTCCCCGGGATCCCAAAGACGGAGCAGCTACATTTTGTAGCTCATTTTAGGACTCTTGCAGTCTGTGAAATAGCCTCACTCACAGCGTCTGTGGCAATTTCATGGCCTGTTGATCCTATTTTTGGGTCAATTTCACTACAATGATGGTACACACTCGCTAATCCGCCGCTGCCCATAATGAGTGTTCAAATATGAAGGCAAATATATGGTCTATTCTCAAATTTGTCCCCCCTTTATCAGACCACACAAGTCTAGCACAAACACACAGGGGATTTTTCTTTGTCTCCAGATGGCCGGGCGCTCCACCGGCAGAAAAAAAACAAGCAGAAGACAAAGGTGCATAAATATGAATAAAGGCTAGCTGTCAGCCTCTTAATGAGGTTAGTGAGTAATGGGCTGCAACACGGTTGTTTGTCACTCTTTGACATGTAGCATGTGGACAACTTCATCTAATCCAACTGTATCTATTAGATCCTGCTGCTCCCGACTGCCGGTGATACATGGAAAATATAATGGTTTCCGAGTGGTCTATTGATTCACTGAAGAGTCTTATGCCATACCTGCATAGGACATGTTGTGCTGTTGTATGTCAGTAATGACACCCTGTTGATAGCATTTGAAAAAATATGTTTTGAAAAACTTAAAGGAGACATGCCATAATCATTTCCAGGTTGATATGTTTCTACTAGAACATGTTGACATGCTTTAATCTTCAGAAAACACATTATTTTTCTCATCCTGTGTCACCCTTAGTATACCTGTATTCACCCTCTGTCCGAAACGCTCCGTTTTAGCGCCTGTCTCCTTAAGACCCCTCCCTGAAAAAGCCCAGTCTGCTCTGATTGACTTGGTAGAACAAATATGGCGCACCTTTGCAAAGGTAGTTCTCAAGCTGTGGGTAGTTTATTCTAATGAGCCTGCATGTGAAATAGGAAAAGGGGCCAAACCTGAATGGCTTGTTGAATCAGGTGCTCTCTGATCTAGAAAGCCCACAAAAACTCACTGTTTTCACAGGTTATGGGTACCAGGATGTTAAACCAGTCTCCCCCAAAATTACATTCCCATACAACTAAACTACATAACCAAAATACATTTTGAGGGAAACATATTTTCTCCTGGATGACAGTCGCAGTTTTAAACACTTTTAAACACTTTTAAACATATAATTTTTTAATTGAAACAATACAAAATAAAAATGCAACAGAACTACTGGGTTAGGTTTAGTAAAATGAATACCATGGTGAAGGCATGACTCTCCCTACTCTGCCTCTGGTTGGCTTGCCATGATATTCTCACCATAAACCTAACTTATCTCACTCCTCATGCCTAAACCTAACCAACCCAACCAACGAAGGCATTCAAGGCAACGAGATTGGAAAGTCTGATGCTGTCATTCTGTATAACAAATAATCATGTGCTTCTAACTGTTGCACGGAGAGTGTGCATTTTCAGAACCGATGGGCCGTTGGAACAATGTGCCGTCCCCCCTGGAGGTGTGCCTTTTCAGGTGAGAAATCAAGTTTGAGTAGACCTTGGTGTCCACATATGATTTGAATCTAAAGCAGTGTAAAAATACTCTAGATGCGCTGCAGTGCAACACTTCCTATTGGTGGTAGGGGTGGCACTTGTCATATAATGAGCCTGTGTGCTTTGCGCATAATAGTCATGGGAGCCCCTTGACCATTAGTCTTATACCGCTCCCAGGTCAAGCTTCAGGTTGAGTGCCAAACTGTATCTGTGACCTGCTGGCCCGTTACAAGCTGGATTGCAGATTGAGGTGAATTTACAAGGGTTTCCTGGCTGTCCCTCCTACATACTGACTAATTTCAGATAACAGAGCCTTATTGGAGAGAGTCACATGTGCTACTCAAGTGTTAACTCTCAATTGTCTTCTTAACACATATTTTTACAGCATTTGTCATCCCGAGGACGAATTTGAAAATGTTCAGCCTTGGTACTGCAAAGTTCTACCAGTCACTGTGCAAATTCACAAAAAGATTGCGCGGCTGCGAAATCTGCAAAAATACGACAAAAAGAAACCGTATAATTCTCAAAGCACCCACAGAGGGTGAAATGCACCCCTAACTGTGCTGCCAAGTAAATAGCTTGGTGTGATAATTTTTGGAGATAGTGCTATTAAATTTTACATCTAGGAACAACAGTGTGCCTTGCAAAAATACCCTCCCTCCTTGTTTTTAATCATCATGGTATATCATGTGAAATACCAGGAGGGAGCTGGAACTACTGTGTGTGTGTGCGTGTGTTTGTGTGTGTGTCTGTGTGTGTGTGTCCCGTCCACACCAACACTGGGGAGAGGGTTTGCGGTGGCGCTAACGGCATTCATTGCGTGCTTAAAAAGTAACAATTCTGATTTATCAACGGTGCGCAGATTGATTTTGCGAGTGCAACTGAAGGTGGACACTTGGGCTGTCGCAAACAATCCCTAAACAATTATTGTCATCAGCTTGGATAGTTGTTAGTGCGTATTGCCTCTGGAGAGCGCACATCTGAGAGAGAGAAAGATAGACAGAGAGAGAGAGAGAGAGAGAGAGGGAGCTACTGGCACAATTACAAACTTATACTTCTACAGCCTATGGAATGCACTCATTTCTGGTGAAAAAATCCCATGATTGATAAGATTACAGACATCCTTATATTCCCACCCTGTTTCACAGGAAGGCGTATGAAAACCACAACATTACCAGACATTCTGCGTGTCATGACTACATATTTTAGTCTTTTCGTGTGTCATTTGTACGCAACGCAAACGTTCGCAGTTAGGTCCAGGCAAGAACAACACTTAGTTAGGGCAAGGGAAAACATCATGGTTGGGCCTAAATTAAGTAAGTAATTTAACACAGCTACAGAAAACACATCACAAACATCAATAACAAACATGTGACAAACATCACTAACGTAACATTTCGTCTCGAACACAGGTCTCCTGGTTAAAAGTCCTGTGTTTGTTGGACCCATTCACCTCCCGACCCGCCCACCATAAGTGAGCGGATGAATTATTTCTATTCTGTTATCATAATTTTAATGTCTCTTCCAAAATGATCATATGTTGAACAATATAAATATACATTCTATTATAACTATTTACTACTATCTTATGTATTTATTAAACCTTTTATTGGAAGTTAGAAAAATCCAGCACAAAGATTTTTTCGCAAACTTTTTTCATGTCAAGGATCCAAAATGGAGTCCAATAGACCACAGACCATAGATGTATAAGAGGTTGTGTCCTGTGCTTTGCCCTTCATGTTAGTAAATATCCTACAACTCCATTAAATTTTGCTTATGTCATGCTACTAGCACTACTAGCTACTGGCCGATAGCCGGTTGTTTGGGAACAGAGACGTTAATACATCCACCACGGTACAGGCATACAGCATACAGCCCATGGGTGTATTATAAGATCATAAATGTAATGAATCCAATATTACAGCCGCGTACAGCTAGCAGGAAGCTGGCAGAACCGGATATGTCATGTGAGCGTGCAGGGCGGTGCTGTCCTGTGGGTCTGATACACGTTCATTATGCCGAGGAAAATAACTCTGGATTCAGCTGTTAATTCATTTTAGAGCTTTTAGGACATAATGATTTTAATGAGGCCTATTTAAGTGTTCGTAATGGGAAGATGATTTACCCCCCAAAAAATTATCCTCTGATTTACAGACGTCTCTTTGGAGTTTTCCGTCTAGCGCTACCACAGCGCCATCTAGCGGCCATTGTCAAAAAAGCCCCATCGTTTCACCTCTTTGCCGTTTTAAAGCCTTGAGTTTGTCATTTTGGCCAAAGCAGTCTACAAACCAATGAGTGACGTCACTTTGACAACGTCCACTTTTTATACAGTCGCAAAGTAAACATTTATACTTTACCACATGGGTAATTGCAATCAAATGCCAAAAAAGGGGCAAATTGCACTCAGCTGCAAACTGTATTGGGCGTGTTTTTGCGTTGTTATCATTAGCGCAATATCTTTTCTGAATCGTACCTTGAGACGGGGCAGATGGCAGTTGCAAATGATGCGCAATTCACAGTGCTATCAGTGGCCGCGATATATTCTTTGTGAATTTGCCCGTCAAGTCCATTGTCATTTTAAAAATCTCCTCAGTAAATGATCCACGTTGCCTGTTGCCAGTTTCTCCATCCATTATAATAAACATAAAGTTAGCAACTCTGCTTATCTGTTGATCATCTGAGCCCGGGAGCCCATTAATGTCTGTAATTCCTGCACGAAAGCGATTAGAGAAATATGTTTGCTGGTTCATCAATCAATCAGCCTCCAATTAAACAGCACTTCATGATCAATTGATTAATGTGAAATAATGAGGAAGGCTCGCTTGCCGTGTGTAAAATGACAAATGTCAGGCTGGGGAGGGGCGCTGCGGCTATCACGCACTAATCATAATGGACTAATCCATTAACAAGGATCCAGCAGCAGGGGTTCATTAACCGAGGTAGACGTGTGCAGCCCCCAACTTATCTCTCAACTCGAGTGTCTTCGGAGAGACGCATCGCTCCTCTCTATGTTGTGCTGCAGGTACTCCAGCAGAGAATGTGTGTCTGTCTTTATGCGCTTGTGTACATGTGTATTTAGTATACTCAAACGGCAAGTTTTGAAAGAATTACCAGATGGCTGTGTTCTTAGGGGGAGATTGCCAAGGTTAATGATAATGACGAATTAACAGGATTGATGTGTAATTAGACTGATGGATGGAGTCACGGGGAGCGCATATTTGTGTGTGTGCGCGCCCATACGCGCACACGCAGAGGCGTGAACTGACGCCGTTATAGAGCACGATTCCCTCGGGTCTATTATACTCAGCTCATCTTTATGTGATGGAGGACACAGTTTAAATGCCACACCATCATCACGTGAAATAGATTTTCACGTGAGCGTGCACACATTTAAATGATGTGTCAGCTCGCCGTGTTACACATGAATCAAGTGTTTCACCTCTGTGTAAGGACCTTGTGTAGATTGCTGGTAATTTTCCATTGCGGCGGCATAGACTCTGGGCTCAGATTATAGCAGGAATCGAAACCCACGCGGTTTAAATTTATCACTTATTTTGAAAAAGAAAAAGCCACACGACTTACTGTTGGAGGCTCATCGGTGTAACATTATAGTGCGAGGCCCTACTGAAGCCATTTTTTTGTCATTTCCCATCTCACCCACACAGCCACCTCCAAACAAGACACTTTCCTCCTCTGTCTTTATCTCACTGTAATCTCCTCGGTGCTTTCACCCCTAAATAAAGCAATCTGTACTCCGATAAGGACCTCCCTGGATACTGTAATTGGCTCCCCTCTGATTGAACCCAAAATGTCTTATTGGAAAGAATAAGCCACACACACACACACACACACAGACACAGCCATGTATTCACACCTTGAGCTTTATTCTCCATCAGCAGAAATGAAAGGAAGCATTATGTTTGGGATATATTTGTCTGTCACTGCTCGGTTTTCTTTCGAAACCGTCAACATTATTTTTGTGTTGGTTTTGTTCATACTCGGCGCCCACTTACCAAAATTGCAGCTCTTTTTCTTCAACACATTCAACACGCTTCTCTCTGTTTTATTATTTGTTTTAGAATAATAGGAAACTACTTAAAATATCCCTGTTATTACAGTGTTTATGCCAGTATTTCACCACCCTGTGGCATTCTGCTTTCAAGCTTGGTTTCTTTAAAGCAAACATGTCCTGTATTCAGTAAATACATTCTGACTTCAGTTATTGCAAAATCCCTGATTAACGCATACAATATTCAAAATCTGACATATTTAGAATGACAGATTTATTGATGCTCTTGGTCCTGTTTTAATACTGTAATGACAAAACATTGTAGTATCGTACATAAGTTGTATTTAGCAGTAAGCAGGTATTTCTGTTGTGCCTTCCACCACTACTTTTTGATTATTCTTTGGTTCTATAGTGACTTATTCAGCATTTATTGCTTCATTTAAAAAAATTATACCCACCATATCAACACCCAGTGGAACTTATTTAATACAGTTTACAGTATGTTCAGACAGCCACCAAATTGGACTTTAAGCAGGGCGACACAGGGACAAATCTGTGAGAAGAAACATGCTGAAAATCAAGATGTTGGGTGACAACTCAATGAGGCTCCAGAGCCAGCTCCAAAAGGCCCACACAGAGAAACAAGACGGCAGTCTACATCCATGCTAGCAAGTAGGGTTGCCAACTCTCTCACTGCCAGACAAGGAACAAAAGGTGGTGTGTCACAGTGCCACAACGTTGTGGACACGGTGTTGTGTGAATATACAGCGTATATTCTAATTATTGTTCAATTGGAAAGGCAACAAATGTGTATATGCGATTTATAGCTTTATTATTATTTAGTATCGTTATGTAAGCTTATGTGAATAAACCTCAAAATAAATGATGAAATAAATCACAATTTGGACCTTTACAGCAAAAAGCAACAACATTTCAAATGCAAAAGAGGACAAGAGGGACATAATGACTGACCGAGTCTACTTTTTCCATGGATGTTTTTCGCTACTTTTAACTGATCCAAGCGGTCCTTTGTCATTTAGCACAGAGAAGAGAGAAGTCCTTACATGACAAGTCACAGTTCACAGATATTTGAAGTTCATTTTTGATCAGCTCTGTGCTGCATCTGTTTTGTGTGTGTGACCATTTAATGATCACCAGAGAAAAAATCCTCTGTACAAAAGCATTTGAGGCTGTACACTGAGGACAAATGAGACAATGCTGGACATGTTGATCAAGTTGGCTTCCCCTACGTTTCAGCCCTCTCACGGAAATTTCTTTAATCATTTCACGTGCTATCGCAATGTCGGGTCTTGCTTTTGGCATGTGATTTCACCCCATGTAGTCATACTTGCCAAACCTCTACATTTTTCATTGCCCCCTCCCGGTTTCACAATTATCCCGTATTTCCCCCGATTTATGACAAATCCTCACACATTTTTGTCCTTTTTGTTATATCAACCTGTTTCTGGCACTGTGTAAGGCAGGCTTTTCACTACCTTAACTATAACCTTACTTATAACTTAATTAAACTCCTGTAGGGCTGTGGGTAGAATAAGAGCACGGGGAGAGCTTGGTCTGGTCAACAGGATCCACATTTTAATCACCCAACTCAGCCTAGGACAAAACACAAGGTGGCCCATCACTGTATAAGGCCGACTGTTTCTACCCAGACAACAATACAACTACACCTAATGTTTTTTCCTGTTGGAAGAGAGATGCTTGCGACGCATGACAACGCGCAGCGCCCAAAGCCAGGCTTTGGTCAACGCAGAGAAAAGCCGTCGTGGCGTGGCACAAGCCGTTGGAGATAATGGGTGTCAGAGCGCAGTGGTTCCGTTGTCGCATTGGGTCTGAAAGGGCCTTCAGTGAGTGAGAGAAGGAGAAATGGAGAGTAATAAGAGATAGAAATACTCATTGCAAACAATGAATGAATGAATGAAAACCGATGAATAGCCTATCAGTTTATGCCAGAGATTCACACAAGTTCACACCAGAGGGGCCAATTATTCAGGTTTCTTTCCTGAGAATTAAAAGTACAATTAATTATTAAGTAGGTCTACTTAGCATAAAAATGCTGTTGCAGTGTACTTACTATTTTGCTGTTTTCATTCTTTAAAAGTCACCAGAATGTAGGAAACAAAGTCTTTGAAACTAAAATTTTTCAGAGGGAGGACCACCAAATCCCCCACTTTGGTTTTGAAATTCCCCCTATTTTTGAGGTATCAAGTATGCAGTGCATGTAGTCTGAACTGACTTTAATGTAAACCAAGAATATAATAACGAGTGACGCTCAGAGCAAGTGAGGAAGAGCAAGTGACAGAATATGAAGAGCGAGAGAGACTGCTCATGGTGGGTGGGCGAGGGGTCCTACAATTACAGGACATTCAACCAGGAGACCGGTATTCGTCCCACGGTATTGACTTATTTTGAAGTTACATTACAGGTTTTCTGTACTTATTTTAAGTTGTTTACGTACGTATTTTCAGCCCAACCATGATGTTTTCCCTTAACCACACTAAGTGTTTTTTTTGCCTAAACCTAACTGCAGCCGTTACCGTATTTTTGTTGCCTAAACATAACCGCGACCATTTCACAGTAACAACGTGGCGTTAAATGACACATGAAAAGCTGTTTTTCAAAACTTTAACCCTGTGGCGTGAAAAGACACGTGAGAGAAGTTTAAAATGAGACGAGATGAGATCAGGTTGTCTCTTTTGGAAAACTGCCAGCCACCAAACAAAGCAACGTTGAGCTTAACAAGACAGTCAGTGCTGTTGTAGCTGAGTCCGCGTATAACCGTATGTACACACACGAGGCTTCGCTTGCCACGATTTGGTCATTTTCTGCAGTAGATGTAGTCACGAAGCAAGCACTGATATTGCTTGCCCCTTTAGCGAGTGTGGTCTTCTTGTGCATTTCTGTGTAAAGCATGCTGAGTTAGGTCATTCTCACCTCCGAGGCCAATTGAGAATTCCCGACAGCATAAAGTACAGAAGGCTTTTGTCGAGTCATCGCTGACAGGCTTGACCTATGTCTTTTTTGCTTCTCATTGTTTTTTGTAGCTGCAATTTTTTTTTCAGGTTCATCCATATTTGCACCTGCAAACCAACCAAACACCAGATATTACCAATTTTTTTTTTTTTTTTGCCCGAATTGGTGGATTTACATTATACACAGCTGATGCACATATTGGGGCCTGTGTTTGGATGACAGGTGGTCTCACCAGTGACATGATCAAAGCATCCCCTGCTTTATGGGACCATAATTTATTAAATGAACATCATGCTGTACTGAAGAAGACTTGAAACTAGCGATTGAGACCATAAACTCATGTTTACAATGTTTACTGAGGTAATAAATCAAGTGAGAAGTAGGCTCATTTTATCATCGACTTCTATACAATCAGACTTCTTTTTGCAACCAGAGGAGTCACCCCCTGCTGGCTAAGAGAAATAATGCAAGACTAAGGCGCTTCTGCATTGGCTTATGCTATAAGTATAAATCACAATTAAGTATAAATAAAGTTGTGGCAGGTCGGAAATTCACAATAGTGAAACTCTGATGTCCGAGTGCAAGTGAATGCATTAAGAGATGAAGCTGCAGCTCGGTTTTCTATCGGCCGCACGCAACGACTACACATGACATTTTTTCCTGCTAAATGTGTGTGTAGGATTACCACCTTCTACAATTAGAAATATAGAATGTTTTTTTATACATATATTGAATGTTTATGAATATTAACTCATTTTAGTAAGGCTATTACTCAAAAATAAATTCTGTGTCTGATTTTTGGGTGTGCCGGCTGCCTCTTTGGGTGGCACAGGCACACCCAAGACAAGGCCATTGAAACCAAGTACTTTTGTTACCTAAACAGGGTCTGATCACTCGTATTGCTGGACATTAGCAGGAAAAACAAACAAAAAATAACAAAATAACTTTTCTTAAAATATCATATTAACCGTTGCATGAAGATACGAGTGATCCAACGGTGATGTGATCAGGTGGAGATGAAAAATATGGTGCGAGACAGAATCTAATAAGACAGTTTGTTTTGTTTGATTGGAAGCAGATTGTAAAATCCCCATCAAAGGCTCGCTAATGACTTTTATGTGATCAATCACTTTGTAAAGTCTGATATGAACGCTATGAACTAAATCATTGTTTACCTCGCTGAAGTGTAATGATGATCATTGAGATATCACTACCAATGATGGTTTACAGGTAGATCTGATGAAATAATGATAAAACGGACACTATAAACAACCACCGCTCTGTGTGATAGTTGAGCCTAATGATGGCTGAATCTGAGTCATTTGTCTTGCTGTTATTTTCAGTGAAAGGCTTGTGGAGTAGGCAGAAATATACAAACCATCTATGGCTAACTGCAGGAGTACAAATCTTGTCTCTTTACTCTTTGGACCTACAACAGAGTTTCATGCATCTGGGCCCCAGGAGAGGTTTAATCAAGTTGTCATTCAGTCAGTCAATTGTCTAGAGATGTTGGAGTATATTGATTTTTAATTTGTAACTTATTAACAGTTCCCAGTTTTAGTTTTTTTTCAGTTGTTCGGGCTGATTAGACCTCTCATCCAGTTGAAATTTGGAGGGAACTATGTCTCTATGTAATAAGTATGATAAAGGTGAAACTTGTCTGGTGTTAAGTCTGGTCTGTGCACGCCCACACACATCCAGTTAAATGCTCAGTTCCAACAGAGATAGAGCAGAACAGTCTGCACTCCAAGTCTTCTCCTGCTGTTTGTGTTTCCTGACAACACATCAGTCTTATATCTGCAAACTGCTGGCTATAGCTAGCATGAGCTACTTGGCTACATCACATATCTTCCACAGAGATAAACAAAACATACATTTTGGATCCGCCAAAATGTTTAAAATGATTAATTCACAATCATTATATTTGTTGGGGGGTAAAAGCCATACTTTTGTTTGACACCTTTCGAAAAGCTCTGTGGATGTATTACTTTTAAAAAATATATTTTTTATCAATAACACCTTTAATGATATTAGCCTTGGTGATGTGTGTGCAAAGTGTGTATAGCCTTGTGGATAGCCTTGGCTTTCATCCATGAAATCTTGTAGGCTTTATTGCATATTGTGTGTGTGTAAGACTTCAGCATAACACTGGAGCACTAGGAGGGACCCTTATTATTGCCATCCGCTGTTACACAAGGCAATAGTTTGTGCCCCCCTTTAAAAACAAGACACAGACATGACAACAACTTTCTAAAGGTATCACTATCCATCAGTTAAATCAACATTCAGTACATTTGTGATTTAGCTTATCAGGCTGCTTTGTGATCCATCGTTTAGTTGTATGACCTCAGTTGGTAACAGCTATGTAAGCACTATATTCTATCAGTTTTCTGATGTACGAAAATTACATTTTGTAACCGCCCTTGGAATTTGCTGGCAAAAGGCATTGTCATGCAGGATGTCTTATTGCTACTTAAACACTGTAGTTATTATACTGAAGTTTCTCCACATAACTTGTAACTACTGCTGGTTCTAAGCCAGAAACCATACAGCCATGCCTCGAGGCTACATTTTCATTAACATGCAAATCTGAAGCTGCTCCACAGAAAACAAATTACTCTAATCATTTTTGCAGACTCAAATGTTTTAGTTTTTTTACCCAAATGCTCTTTAATGGACATTAGTTTGAACAGTTCAAGACCAGGAAATGTCCCCATGGACACCTTAAATCCAATAGCTCAGCTTTGAGCTCTGACAGCCACATTTACGAGAGAACTCAGACTGTGCTGTTACTATTAAGATGACACATCTGCTGTATGCTTAGAATATATTGGGTATTGGTTTTCTCTAACTGTAAGGCTTTTCAGACTTACAATTGGCCTTGAATTCATGTTCACAGTTTGATCATGCAAATATAACCCTCCTTCTTGAACATAGAAAACCTTTATATTTGACAACGAGCAGTATGCAGCAATCACTGCAGAAAATCAAAAACCCACATACACAATGAAGTTATAGAGAAAGCGTTTTTCAGAGAGACAGTTACAAGAGAACACATTAAAGTTGACAATGAATGGTTATTCTTGACCTTTGGGGACATTTCTATGGCATTGTGAAGACTGTCTGCCCAAATCTGATTTGTTGGCATATCCAGATTGATTTTAGAAAGTCTGGACTGTAAAAAACACCCACAAGAAAATGGGATTTTTGCAAATCATATCCAAATCTGAAATCTGCATCTGCTATTAAATTCCTACCCTAGCCTTCCATGACTGCAGCAGCCTCCTCTGTCGCTGAGTTTGTCTGGATCGACAGAGGAGTTTTTGAGACAGCGCGGTTGTTGGACCATGGAGGCCAAAAAATGATTCTGGATGTATGGAAATGATGGACCTCCATTTCTTATGCTTCCGCGTTGGAAAGCCGGGCCGCGTCACCAGTGTAGCTACGTAGTTACTGATGCCTATCTCGTTACTACAGCAACATATGCAGATAGGTTGACGATGTCTGGGCACACAAATCCAATCCAATCCAATCAAACACATTGATCCACCTAGTGGCTTCAGTGCCTTCACTTGCTTCTGTCACTCTTTCCCTAAAACCACTTAGACATTTACTACTAAATTTAAAAAAATACTTCTTTAAAAGTAAAGCACTTTATACATAGTCAATTAAATGGAAGTATAAATTGGGTACCCATAATGCACTAAGTAGTGACTTTTATGTAAGCTGTCAGTCAGTCAGAGTAAAGGGTTTCTTGTATAGTTTTCTTGTAAGGAGACTCATGTATTTAACAACGATTGTGGGGATCACAGTACTAACATGGTGATAACAATTTGACAAGAGGAAAAGTCATAGTTTACTACAACATCATGTCAAATCTGTAGTTATGGCAACAGTAACAACATGGTGTAAAACATTATAACAAATCAGTTGTATCAAATATTTAGGAATAAATTGATTACACATAACATTTGACTCTGAGTGTTCCTTGTGTTGTGACACCAAAAGCTTGTGAAGTTCCCGGTACAAAAAAAATGACATTTACCAAATGAGACTTGGTGTTGTTTGTAATGCATAGATACTCTTAAACAAACACATGTACCTGCTATCTATCTTTATTGTTCTGGAACTGCATCCTGTCAACATAGATGTATTGCTAGTGGTTAGGGATGGCATAAAAATGTCTTATTGGTGACCTCTTGATTTTTTTCTGTGATGCCACCATTAGTCAAAAAATCCATTACACAAGAAAGATGAAAAACATCTTTTTAAACGGATACATTGGCATTAAATTTACTTAGCACATTTATGTATCCCAGAGGATGAAACTTGTCCATTTTAGACACTCGGGAAACTTTACGTAACCTCAGGACAAAACGTAACAAGGACTAGTGGGAGCCCTATTAGAATCCTCATTATGTTGTTTGTTCTATATGCAAAGTGGGGTGTAATTGACATTGCCGTAGTGTGGCTTTATAGCCTTTTCCTTGTGTGCACCACCATGGAAACTGAAAAGCGTATCTTATTCATCCCTAACTTTGTCCTTTTTTATCTCAAGAATTCTGTTAAAAAAAGACATCTTTGAAGTGTGGCAAAATTCAGTGTTAGTCTCACTTTTAAAGTAAAGAACACCATGCCCACCTACACACACAAGCACACAGCAGTGTATGGCGGGTAACACAATAGAGACCATGGCTTCTTCTTAGTTCTCATTTCTCTTTCATGCTACAGACTTTTTCTATTTTCTATATTTCCGTTTGTGAGGCTTCAGTCCTTAATTGACTATACGTGCCGTAATCTGTAAGATCTTCTTTTTTTTTATTTAGTTGCCATCTTCAATGCCAAACACTCATTACCTTGGTTTGTTTTCACTGTTCTGTAGGTGGCCATTGCCACTCATACTAACTGCTAAGTGATTATTAGCACTAATTAATAAAAAGATGACAAAAGCAGAACTGAATAGAGGAAGTCAGTATTTTCTAAAGAGCTCCTGGAGACTTACTCCTTCCTTCGTAAAGTACCAAACAATGAAAATGCTGGATTCTGCACACACTGCGAGAGCAGATTTCTTTCGGTCACGCACGGTGAAAATGATAGAATAGATAGAAATATACAATAGCTGTCAGACAATGTGTCACAGTTGACCATTTAGCTGTAGCCTGTGCTTGTGCACACTGACAAATACCTTGTGTTTAGTTTTTGAAAGTTATCTGACAATAATTATATTACACAAATGCAATCCTTGTGTTACTCGTGTTTAGGGCTGTCAACACCACTAATTTCTTTAACGCATTAACCTAACTTGTATTGTTAATGTTATAGAGGGTCACTTTTAAAACCTAAGGAATCCATTGGTACCAACCATGCCATCGCGAAAGAGGCTAAATAACGTTCTAAACTTAAAACTGGCAGGGCCATTTTCAAAGGTGTCCCCTTGACCTCTGACCTCAAGATATGTGAATGAAAATGGGTTCTATGGGTACCCACGAGTCTCCCCTTTACAGACACGCCCACTTTATGATAATCACATGCAGTTTAGGTCATAGTCAAGTCAGCACACTGACACACTGACAGCTGTTGTTGCTGTTGGGCTGCAGTTTGCCATGTTATGATTTGAGCATATTTTTTAAGCTAAATTGCAGTACCTGATTTTGAACACTTAAAAATGTGTGGTTAATTTGCGATCGATCGCTATTAACTATGGGCAATAATGCAGGATATCGCGATTAAATATTCTAATCAATAGACAGCCCTACTAGTGTTATTATACAGTTTTCAAATATGTTTTGGTGGATTTTTGGTCTGCTGAGGCGCCGTCCATGGTGTTGAAAGGTGTGGTCGGTAGGTGTGCTAAGTGCTGAAATAATTGTCCCCCATCCTGATGAAAACGCCAACAGAATGCTAACACACTCCCAATGACAATGCTAACATGCGGATGTTTAACAGGCAAAATGTTGACCATCATCACCTTGTTAGTTTAGCGTGTTAGCATAGCCACGCCACTTACTTAAAGGCTTAAACTTAATGCAATTTCCAATCTTATTTACATAACATCTCAATGTCTTGAAAAGAGGTCAGTACAGTTACAGACATTGGCATTGTCTAGGTGGCATATTCAGTTCAGCAAAATGGAAAAAACTGAAGAAGTCAGAATGTGTGTGTGTGTTAAAGAAAGAGAGAGCACAAGTCTGACAGAAATAAAAGAAAGGGCATGATACAGCAAGTGTGGAGTAGAGCTGTCATAAAGGTGTCACAGCAGCCATAACCACCTCTGCATCTCTGCAGTAACAGAAAGCACCAGGATGTTTCTAACACCTTGTAACCTGCATGCAAAATGGGAAGCAACACTACTATCTCAGCTCATGAATTATTATGGTCATCTAACGCAATGTGACTGCTGATATACTGAAAGACACTGCAATGCATTATGAAGGTGTTACGACACAGCTCGTTGGGGGGAAAGGGAAGCAACATAAAACCAGTTGGAATTGGTAAAATAAAGTTATTTACTGACAAAGAGCGTGGTTGTTTAATGCAAACTGAAAAAGGTGAGGCAGGCTTCAAATGAAAAAGGGCTGGTGGGTGGGTGTTCAAATCAAAGAAATGAATTTATTCAAAAGAGGACTCTAAACCTCACTATCAACCAATCATAAATCAAAACAGCCCACCTGCACATAGTGATCTCTAAACATGTACATTTCTGAGTGTGAGTAATCACAACGCAAGGATTTCATCCAGGAGGCTGCTGTTTGTGTCCCGTGCGCTACGTTTCACTTTCACTTTACAATCAGCAGTTTGTTCATGTCCTGTGGTCACAATGTCCAGTCACTTTTGCACTGTAGAAATGTAATAATTTTTAGCCCAATGATGTTGTTGTTTTTTTCTAAACCTAACTAAGTGGATTTGTTGCTTAAACCTAAGCAAATGTTTTTGTTTGATTGACAACATGAAGCATGTGTTTACTGCTACCGAAAAGTGACGCCGAGGGCCGTGATAAAGCAGCAGTATGAGACGAGTTTGAATGAGAACGTGTTGGAATCCCCGGCATCACATATAAATATGTATTTTTCAACATATTAATGCTTTTATTCAGGCTCCACCACTGGTTTGCCAGACACTAGGAATATAACATTCAGTACTGGTTTACAGCATGGATGTATAAAGAGAACTGGATACAGCGTTGGAGGCGGGGCCCCGTTAAATTCCTATGACATTTGCTCAGCGACGCATGAAGTCAAAATGGCTCGACTGTTGTGTGCCGAAGTAACCAGATCATCCGGCTATATTCTGCATCCATTGGGCCCATAAAGCAGGCGCAGTAGCGTTTCCTTTAACTCCGCATCCAAGCCCTCGGTTTGGGGCTCATTTACATGAACGGAAGAAGGAAAATAACTCTTATTTCGGCTATTAGTGCATTTTACAACTTATAGGACCATATTATTTAAATAAGGGATGTTCAAGTGTTCATACTGGGAAGTTGATTTACCCCCAAAGAATTATCCCTTTGATTTACAGACGTCTCTTTCCCAATGCAAGTCTATGGGAAATAGTATTTTTGGGCCCCATGGCATCACGTGACGGACACAGAAGTTGTAATTCCACTTTTTGGCCACTACAAAAATTTGCTTCAAAGCCAAGCACACTTCCTGGGGGCTTGGTTTACGGCAGTCATGTACTGTCACAGGGTGTACAAACAGCCAGACAGAAACAGTCCAGTGGTTTTAATGGTAAAATAATACAAAGGCCCACAGGTCAAGGGAGCAAATCCAAACAGGACAGGTTCAAATGTAAAAGTGCAGGATGGCACAGGTACCAGGTTCAGATTTAGGTTTCAGAGGCTGGAATGCAAAGGCACAAAGCAACTTTGATGATCTGGCCAGGAGCAGGTGGAGATGGGCCGGTTTAATTACTATGGGGGGTAATTGTGGAATCAGGAACAGGTGAGCAGGTGGAAGTTGGGCTCAGGTGACTGGGACCGGAGGGAAAGTCTGAAGAGTGCCTTAGAAATGCATGGGCCTGGGGGAAGTGAGAAGTGTCTGGAGACAGGGACAGACTGAGTAAAATAAAAACATCTGAGGCAGCCATCGTGGCATGCACTTGTTGTTGCCATGGTATCAGGTGTAAACAGTCATACATTCAGTCCAGTTGGGAGCTGACAGAAACATCTAGGAATATCATATTATTAAAATGTCATTTTGTGAAAAGGATTTGGCATTGAGTCGTTGCTGTTTACCCCATCTGTTCTAAATAACAGTGATACAGCTGCTGCATTGACTGACCACTCTTTAGAGTTTCAAAACCGGCACCGTGCCCTGTCTCATCTATATTGCCACCGTCTCTATCTCGATCCACAGAGAGCAGAGGCAAGGAGACATAAAAAAGCTCCAGCGTGTTTGAAACATAATGATGGTGACTAATGATAGAGGGTGGAGGGGTGCAAATGGAATGCACCCTAAATCTTTAGAGAGTGATGGATGGCTTTATCATGCAAGAGCAGCACATTTCAGTGTTGCCTAAGGAAGTCGGTGTGCACAGCTTTGCCAGCCCAGAAAACGAAGTTTAAGTGTTTTGAACCTTTTCGTGTCTCAATCACTAAAGCCATCTCTTTGCCAGAGCTAAGCAACAACCGCCATGATTCACGCCAAAGCAAATGTGGAAGTTGTAGTTGTTCCAATAACCTCCGGAAAAACTATCAACAGGAAAAAAAGAAATTCAATACCTAATGTCTTTACTTCTAATGTGTGTTATCTTGTTGGAAATGTCTGCAAATACTGTTCCAATAATATAATAGTATAATACTATATCAAAGCAATAGTTCAACTCTTTGGGAAATAAGCAAGATGTGAAAATTGTCTGTACGCAGCTCAGTCACCAGGAAAAACATGTTGATATTGTACGTTTCTGCAAACCACGGATACGTTGAGTGACGTAAATTATGTAATATATCAAACGACCATTATTGAAAGCTCCTGTACCATCCTATGAGAGTTGTTCAGTGACGCATGAAGCCAAAATGGCTCGACTGCCAAGTGATAAAGTACCCGGATCTTCAGTCAATCTTCCACAGTCATTAGACCCATAGAGCAGGTGTAGTAGCGTCAAAGCGACGGTCGGTATTAAAAGCATGAGAGTCTATTCAGGGTGGGCCGTTGACTTTATGCTTGTTACATAATGTTGTTACGCTTTTTACATAGTTTTATGTTGTTGCATTACGTTGTTGCGTTACGTTGTTGCGTTACGTTGCTGCGTTATGTTGCTGCGTTATGTTGCTGCGTTGCGAATGCAGCTATGCAGAAAGTGTCTGGTCTGGTGGTCAGATGGCATCAATTCAAGGAATACATCCAGATATGGAACATGTTCTGATTTGCATATTTATTTTGAACCAACACGATTCAACAACTGGCCTGGGGCCAAATACTCTCTTTAGAACTATTATAAAACAATGGGAACCTGTCCAGGGTGTTTCCCGCCTTTGCCCAATGTCAGCTGGGATCGGCTCAGATAATGGACGGATGAATAAAACAATGTGAGCTGTACAGACAATAAAAGATTTTGAAACCACTTTTTTGGTTTCCCAAAGTACATGACAAACTTGCCTTTTGAACAATGGAAATAAACGTAGTAGGCCTAATAAAATTGAAAAGAAAACTATACACAAAGTGTTGAAAGTGAAAACAATCTCTGGTAGCCATCACACTATTAAGATGTTGTTTAACCTAAGCAAAGCACTTCTTTCCAATGTGCTTCTCGATCCATATTTGCACTCATCTCCTGTGCCAGGGTAGCAATGTCCCTGTAGCTCCTGGCATGAGTTAGAGAGACCTCAGACTGTTGACTCCCTCAAGTCCAATAGCGCAGGCACAACAGGGAATAGGGACTTGGTGTGACTTTCAATAGCTTTCGGAGCAAATCTTTGAGGATAACCACCTTCTTCCACTCATTGGTTAGCAGGCTGTCCCTGTCCATGGTGTCGGCTATGGATGTAAGATAGTCCTTGACTTCAAGAAAAAATGAGAGATCATTAAATAAGAACTGGACCATCTGGTTGGACAGGCCGCTATGTGGCAACAGATGATTTGTGAAACAATTTAACGAGGTGCCTGACTTTGTCCAGCAGTCCTTTAGTTGTGGTAAATGGTAAATAGACTTGCATTTATATAGCTCCTTTCTAGTCTTCCAACCACTCAAATCGCTTTACACTACATGTCAGCATCCAATCCCAGAAGCCCATCAGGATCTAATCTAAATACTCATTCAAACACCGATGGCACAGCCTTCAGGGGCTATTTGGGGTTAAGTATCTTGCTCAAGGACACTTCGACATGCGACTGGAGGAGCCGGGGATCAAACCACCGACCTTCCGATTGGTGGGCGACCCGCTCTACCTCCGAGCAACAGCCGCCCCTGTGTGTTCCCTCTGGATCATGTTGCCCACAAGCTGAAGGGTATGGACCATGCAGTGGGTCCTGTCCAAGGTTCAGTACCTAATGGAAAGTGGAACACAGAACAGACAGACTTTTCATAAATCCTCCCAAGAAGAATTTATTTTATACATTAGGACATCATTTATCACCACATTAAACATTAAAAATGCTGATTGCAGATCAAATTTTAAAACAGTTAATAGTCACTTAAAACAGTGAACATTCACAGTATTTGGGAAGACTGTACATTGGGTTTTTTGTTCGGCACATACATCACATGTATAAGTATAAAGACTTCTTCTTCTCCCTGGTATTCTTGGAATTGTTCTCTTCAGAACTCCTGTCCTCTTCACCGTACCAATGAAAAGCAGCAAACAAGTTGCTTCCATTATCAGTAATAATGGTGAGAATTTCTTTCTTTTGTGATCACATTTTTCTGTACACTCCTCCACAATAGTATCAATAGACTGAGCAGTGTGTGGGTGAACCATTTTCTATAGGTTCAGGAGTGTGTGTTCAGCCTTATCATCCTGGGAGGTCAAATAACAGCAAGCACTGACTGCAAGAAAGGAAGCTGTGAGAACCTTTTTAGTCCATATATCTAAGCCAGTGGTTATATTGCGTGCCATGGCCAGTCTGTGTTTGAACTTTTGGCTAAACGAGCAGAGGACGAAGTTGCACAATTGGTCGGCCGAGTGTTGGACTTTCCTCATTGGCCATTGCTCGTTCAAATTTAAGAGGTTGGTATCGGTCCTTTATGCAAATGAGCCCGTCCAGCGTGACACATCTGGTTCACGAAACTTGGACCAAGCTGTCAAACTAGGCGATCTTGTTCTAATATGAAACAAGATTCAACAGTGGCATAGCCTATTTACTGCTTAAAGTGTTTTTAGAATTAGATTTCGGTGGATTGTTGAGACAGAATAACAGAAAGTTTACGAGCAGGCCGCCACGTTGTTTCCTGTTTGAAACGGCGAGCAGAAAACCAGGGACCAATCTGGTGCATTTCACGATAGGGTAGGTTACTGCTCGAACAGCCGGTTGATTCAAGGAGTATAGAAACAAAAAGATGAAATTCTGTGTATATTTGACAACAGACACTGCCGCCATTTTGGACTGAAAACGCTTATTATATTTATACGATTTTATTTTTCAACACAGGCCATTTCGGTAGAATATGACAATAGTTTAGAAATTATTTTTTTTCTTTTACTTTTGGACGGCACTTTGTAGGCGGACGTTTCACTGGTGTTTTGTAGTCGCCTTCGGTCCAAAATGGCGGAGGCGTAACTTTGCTGCTGGGCACTGATGTTGCAATGGAACGAACAATTGACCTTAACTTCTTGGCAATCTACGTTCTTTGGTTGAGTAGAGCAGCGCTTCCCCCTAGTGTCCTCGCCGGACCTGGTGGACATGTACCTCTGGATTTAACAATATAGACATGACCACTGACTATTTGTAGAACAATTTAGCCATAACTTCACAGACAGACCATACACGGTCCAGCCATATAATTGGTTTTGACGAAGTCACATCAGTCACACAGTCATTTTTTCCAAGCATCATGAGAAAATCCTCATCTTCCATTGTCTGTGGAAGGAGGGCTAAAATAAATCCAAAATAAAATCAACAAAGTATTTATTCAAGATGTTCTATTACAACTGCAGCTGCTTTATAATTGTATTTCAATTGCAAATGTGGGTCAAACTGAAAGAGACTCAGTGTCCTCTACAGTTCATGGTCAGTACGTCTGCATTGTGTTACAAAGCAGTTCCACTGCTAAGCATCTGCATACTTTAGTCATTGTGAAAAGAGAAAGTGCTCAGATGGATGTACCAGTTGCTCCACTGCTTTATTCTGTGAGTCTACCATCTCACCATCATCTGAACATCAATTATGTATCTAAGTCTGTGAAGCCATCTATGTATCAAAGAACTGTGTCTGTCAAGTGGTCGGTATAGTGAATATAGGAAGCAGAAAGTGTCAGATCTGAGAAGAGACAGCCGGTCGGGAATGACCTCTGTGGTTTTGTAAGACCATCATCGACATGAGCCAGGAATAACTTTTAAGAAGAAAAGTTTTACATGCGGCATGTCCGACACTATTGCTGTCTTTCCGCTGAGCCATATTTCAGGTTTTGTATATCCAGGAGCATCACAACAGCCGCAACTGAATCACTTGACGGTTTCACAGAGTAGGAATTTATTGTCTCATCTTCTGTTTACAAGCCCGGTCCCACATGGACCTATAAAACCACACTGCAGCTAGTACAGGTCAAAGTCAGCAATTTTGTAAGTAAAATAGAGGTCGAGAAACTGTCAAGTTTTCTGCCAACCTACAGCATTCCTTTTGGTCTCTGCTCCCAAGTCATAAAACAAAAGTTTGCTCTGCTCAGCTGGAGAGCCAGAGCACTGATATTACATGATGTACAGTACAGTATATCACAATGTCCACAATGCGTAGAATTATCACCGTGCTCCTTGCAGATATTAAAGGCTGTCTGCCAAGAGTAATTTACAGGACACTTGCCCTCAATTCATGCACTCCTGAAGGTTAGGCCAGGCATTCATTTAGGCAAATCAATATCCTTTTATTTAGCATAGTGCTCTTAAATGCCGACTGTTGCCTTGTGGGGAAAATATCAATGAGTCTCTCCCAATAATGTTTCACAGCCCTCCATTCTGATCCCTGAAAATATTTATCAGAGGGAAACATTTCACTACACAAGCATGACGAATGGATGTGTCAAAAGAGAATGTATCACCAGGGCAGGCTTTTAATATAATTATTAACTTTGACTTGCCCTCATTTTTCAAACGGCTAGGATTGGGAGACAGAGCCAGTGGCGGTTTTCTTTAAGTTTCTCCAATAACTCGAATGGGCTGTTGGATGTTTGGTTGGACAGCGTTTTTATTTGAAAAAAAAAAACAGCTTACGTTGAGGTTAGAAAGTGCATTGTTGTAATTTTAAAATGGCCATGACATTTTCTGTTATAATCAAACATCTATAATTTCTCTGACATGTACATGGAAGCACTTTTCTTTTTCTTGCTCCTTGGTGAGCCAGGAGGCAAGTAAAATCAATCAAAACAGGGCTTTATAAAATGCCAACTGAAAATAGAATTTGCCATCCAATTCTGAGTTAAACAATCAAAGTGATTAACTATGTTGTTTTTTTTATACTGAAACAAAAAAAATATTTTTAGATACATCAGAATTGTTCCTTTAAGATGGACAGATACTGTATGGACACACACATAGGCCATGAAGTCTTTAATTTCAGTCTTTCCAAACCATAAACAAGTTAGTAAGGAATGGAATAATCAAATTGTTCATCTGCTAAAGCATAAGCTGCATTTGTTAGCATGTTCGGCTAACCAGCTTGCTACTACTGTAGGCTAAGGAGCACTTAAGATTAATACATTTGTTTGTGACAAGGGCATGTTTAGTTACAGGGCATTTAAAGAAAGGCCCACTATTACATTACATTATTTACACATCAGACCCATATTTAGCAAAAAGATTAACTAAATCGGTTAAGTCAGACTCAAAGCCTCTCAAATATTTTCATGTTTAGGTGAATTATTTCAACAATATATTATTTTGGGATGAAATAGTGTAATCTAATTGTGTCTTTTCCTACTCAGAAGTCAAGTCTCTACATTTCCCAGAATGACTTCCTAAACTCCCAAAGATCCCCCGACATCCTGTTGCATCCAGCTGTTTGATATATAGAAAAAGAGAGAGAAAGAGAGAAAGCAGACAGCCAGAGTGACAGTAATGGTAAGAAAGGGAGAGTTTTCAGTCAAGAAGAAAAAAAAAAGGAAAGACGAGGGAAAAAAACTCAGCATGTCATCCAGCTGCAGTGCAGTCAGGTATGTTGAGGCTACTGTCAGAGCAGAAATTGGTACGTCTGCCTCCTCTGATGGATGTTTCCTGTATGACTGCTGAACGTCAGTGCAAAGTGACGGCTCCAGATAGAAGCTTTGCCTCCTTGATTCTGAGGCTGACACCAAACCCTGATGTTAAATTCATCTTTTACTGGATGAATCTAGTTTTATCTAGATGAAAAATGTCTTATAACAAAAGATTGTTTCCACAAAGCTAACGTATCAATTAATAATGAGTGATAACTTAAACATGGGGAGGGAAAAATCCTAGAAAAAAGTCTTATAAAGACATGTTTTAATGTAATGCAGTGCTTGAAGTCTTATTCATATATAAAACAAGTAACAAGAACATTTCAACCATCTGATGCAAAACTGGGATAATTAGCCTTAGTCAAAATACACATTAAACCTGTTTATTCACACTTAGGGCATTTTGTAGATGATCTTATCTAGAGTGACTTCAGTATTCACAAAGCAGACAACATCTTTAGTTAAAGTGAAGAGAGACATTTGGCAGCAATTAGATGGTTTTAGTGATTAACTGAGTGGAAGACCACTTGCATTGTCTCCTTTGTGGTGCAGGGAATTAATTCCCCCAAAGATCGAATTCCAAAGGAAAAAAGTCAATTCCCGCACACACTTATCACCTCTTCATTGATTTATCTAAAAAGAGTCAACGTATCGGTCACAAGGACCTTTCTCAAGACATGTCAGTGACAAACTGACCATAAGTGCAAGGCAGAAAGCTGTAGGGAAAAGGCTAAACGAACAAGCGGTTGCTCATTCTTAATATACCAGAACTGATTTCCATTTGAATGGTACACAGGAGCCCATGTATTTTAATAGGATACATGCCTCAGAGTGTTAAAGCACCTTTCAAGCTGACCAAGCTAATTTTCAAAACGTTGGCATTAAATACATTTTGGAGTTTTGCAGGATCTACAGTTTTTGCGGTCTGTGTTCATGCGCCACAAGCAGCTAATGCACCAGCTGTACCAGCCCGTTTGCACGAAAAGGCAAATAAATGCCACGATAATGCGCGAGGCGTTTAGCGTGCAATAAGTATGCCCTTGATTTCCGCGTGCCATTTGTACGCCATGTATCCTGTAACGAAGCCAATGTTAACGCATCCGCATATAAATGCTACTGTTAGAGTTAGTGACGTTGTACAAAAAACGAGAAAGACCACTTTTGGTGGTTGGGTGGGGAGGTGCATGGGTCCAACAAGCACAGGACTTTTAACAAGGAGACCCATGTTTGAGATTGTTGTTGACCAGTGTTTTGTTTTGTAAGTTACGCTAGTGACGACGTTTGTCACGTGACGATTGTCACGTTTTTTTTTTGCATTTGTGACGTGTTTTCCGTAGTTGTTTCCATATGTGTTTTACTTATTTTAAGCCCAACCATGACGTTTTTCCTTACATTAACTAAATTATTTTCTTGCCTAAAGCTAACTGTGGTTATTGGCATGGTGTACAAATAACACAGGAAAAGGCTAAAAATGCACGCGTAATGTCCGTGTAATGTTGTGGTATTTATACGCCTTCCCGTGAGACCGGGTTGGCTGTACAGACGTTAGCTGTAGCTAGCTGGAAATATGCATACGTACCTCTGTCTGACAGATTCTTTCTGACTTCAAAATGTATCAGGAATTTTCCTCTAGCATCTCTCCCTTTTCTTCTTGTCTCTGTACACTCATAACATGAAGACATAAAGCATTCAGGTAAGTGCAAGTGCATGTTCTCCTTGTGTCACTGTGGGTTTTCTCAGGGTCCTCCGGGTCTTCTGGGTCCAACAAAAACATGCAGGTTAGGTAATTGGTGACTGTAAATTGTAAAGTGTGCATGTGCACATGAATGGTTGTCTGTCTCTATTTTTCAGCCCTGGCATTCTGCCCAGTGTGTACCCACGCCTCTCGCCCAATGTCAGCTGCATGGGATCAGCTCCAGACTCCTTGTAAAGCAGTGGTTCCCAACATGAGGTTATATATATATATATATATATATACACTGTATGTTTGTTGTCCTTCCCTCTGTGTGTTGTGCACGTAGGATTGTTTCTGACTAGTGTGATCCAAACATTTTTAATAACTCCAGTGTTGTAAAGTCCAAAACTCAACATTTATTTAAAAAAAGACATATAATCATTTCCAAAATGCACAACGTTTTTATCTAACAAAATATCCTGCTTCAATCCACATTGGTTACTTTTGAAATGGCATTCGGTAAAGTCCTAATCAAAATATGACACAGCTTGTTTCTTTTTTTAGAACGAGCAGTTGCAGAGCGTTGTTAAGTCCAAAAGTCATTGAATACACAATAGATGATTACCAAAATTCACAACATGAAATATTCTGCTTCAATCCATATTTGATGGTGTTTAGCCTTTCCAAAAAGACATTTTCACTGCAGTCAAAAAATGGTTTGCTCTCCCGCTTGTCACACACAAAGGGACGCACGCCACCGTATTAACGGGGGGGACTAGCAGCAATCTAACAGCACTTTATATAACCACAGTAACAACAAAATCTATGAAAAATGTCTTTTCATTGACTTTGTATGGAATGGCATCACCATTCATCTCACTCAAAGTCTAAGGCCAACAGCGCCAAGATGTTATTATTTATATTTCTGCATATCTTATTTCATCTGCCATCATGATTCAACTTATTTTGTTTTCAATTTAACAACTAATTGTCTTTAATCACTTAGGCACAGGAACAAAACAAATCTGCCAAACTATCTAATGCTCCTAAAAAAGAATGAGACAAAGCCAACAGTTGCTTTTGCATATTGGAACCATTTTAGAGTGTATTTCCCTTTAAGCACCAGAAAGTGGCCACAGCTGCATAATCAAATTGCTTGAGCATAAACCTATTGTATGGAAAGCTCAATCTGCACATCTACATAACATCCATGCCATCATTCAAACCACAGTCCATCAGTGCCAGCGTGAGTGGCTGTGTCAGGGACTGTGTCTTCATTAAGTGTCCCTATTTACTTGCTCTGGCTGTCTATTATTCACTGGCATGCTGCAAAACATTTCCATTGGAGATGCTATGAAAGGATGTTGGCTGATTGCTAAGTGACAGTAATGCACACAAATACTTCAACACACACACGCAAACAAACAAACAGAGTGTTATGTAACACACACAAACACACATATACAGGTTGCTAGGTGACGGTAATGGCATGTAATGAAAAGATGTGTATGGTTGGAGTGGGGACTGGTTGTCACCTGTATGACTGTGAGGCTGTCAGCTCTCTAAACAGAGGAGTTGTGTTGATGTGTTGTGGGTGGCAGGAGTATGGAAGGGGGTAAAGATGGATAACTGCTGCATTGGTGAGCAGGCCATCAGTCTCTGGGGGACGGGACGGTTTGTCCTCAGTGGAAATGTAGGTCTGCAATATGTCCATGTGTTAAGACAGGCAGAGGCGATGATCATACTTCACCACTGTCTATATCCGTGGATGGAATTCAATTTGCTAAACATTATGAATGTTATCCTCCTTGGAATCTGGCAAGGTACCCTCCAGCTTCAAAATGGCTGCAGTCACCACTATCCTCAAACAGCTAGGTCTAGACCTACAGTATATGATATCCCCAACTACTGGACAATCTCCAACCTTCCATTTTCTCAGTAAGATCCTGGAAAGAGCAGTTGCTGCCCAACTCCATCAGCACATGTCCACCCATGAGCTCTGCAAACCCCTTCAATATGGTTTCAGAGCACAACACAAACCAAGGCTTTCATCCAGGAGACCGCTGTTTCGTGTCCAGTGTGTCACGTTACAATCAGATGTTTGTTTGTGTCCCATTTTCACAACATTTGGTGTCATATCACTTTACCAACGTGGTAGTTTTAAGCCCAACCATGTAGTTATTTCCTGAAACCTAACTATAGTGGTTTTGTTGGCTAATCCTAAAGTGACGCCAAGGGTAACTCTAGTGGTTTTGATGCCGAAAATAGCGTGACGCCAAGGAAGGGGCATGATGCCAAAGGGTGTGACGCCAAGGGGCGTGACAAAGTGGTGGTATGTGACGAGTTGGGATGAGAAAGTGTTGAGACTCCAGTTCCACCCCAATCCCGGTCGACTAAGACGACCCCCAAGGATCTGTGCTTGGACCCCTCTTCCTCTTTACCATCTCTATGCTCCCCCTTGGTCAGAAACATTCACCAGCACAGCCTACGCTTCAGCTGCAATTCGGGCGACACAGCTGTACCTCAGCACTAAACCATCCACTCAGTTCCACAGTCCCTTCTAAACTGCCTGCACAACATAAAAACCTTGATTTCATTTAACTTACTCAAACTAAATAGCAACAGAAAAAACAGAGCTCATGGCTGTGGCTTCCAAAGCGCTGCTCCGGAAGGTTGGAGATCTTTTCCTGCATGTGGGCGGCTGCTCCATCTGCCTATTACCAGAAGTCTGCATCCTGGGTGTCATCCACTCACTCATTAAATCCATCATCAAATCTGCTTTCTCCATCCATCCATCCATTTTCTTCCACTTATCCGGGGACGGTTCATGGTGGCAGCAGGCTTAGCAGGGAATTCCAGATGTGCCTTTCCCCAACAACGTTTTCCAGCTCTTCCTAGGGGACCCCAAGGCGTTCCCAGGCCAGCCAAGATCTATAATCTCTCCGGCTTGTTCTGGGTCTTCCCCCGGGCCAGATAGGGTCAAAAGTATTGTCGCTGTGTGTGAAATCATGAAAGGTTTGTGAAAGAATAAATAATAATAAAAAAAAATCGAAGTTTATTAACTTATTAACATTATTAACTGTTAATGTTTTTACCGTTTGTTAAAGAATAACTAAAAGCATGGCCATTTTGCTGCCCAGTTTGTTGCACACACTGCCTCCCAATCCCAGTGATATCAGAGTACTTCTTTGGAGGCACTATCGACTGTCTAGACTGTGTTTGTGTTTTGCATATTTGAGCCCGACTCCTAATATTCACAAAACAATTTCCTTTGCAGATTTGTATGGAAATGTAATTAACAGCACAGAATGAATGTGAAGTTAAAACCATTCATGGTCACTTGGCGGTGAAGGTGGGCTCTGTTTGTTTGCTTCCCAGTCAGTAGAAAGACAGTGAGTGTGTGGGTGCACAGCCTATACTAGTATACATACACACCCACATGTGTGATTAATGCGGTATAATGCTCCTGAACTGAGGGTGATAGACAAATGGTTAAAGGTGAACAAAAATCGAGCATAGCATTTGTTCAGGCAGGCCATGAAGTCAAGCTCTGCTCATATCACAGCTCTATCAGCTGATAGCAGCTGATCTTTAGCCAGCCCAAACAGCTGATGGATCAGCTGATTCCCCTCCATGCATTCAATTGGCGAATCTTATACAGGGTGCCTTATTTAAGTTGCTTCAGCCTGCCTACCATTGCTGCTTCCTCAACAAGCCGCTCGCAAACCCATCTCCACCTCAGCACCTCCTTTTAATACTGTGTCTGACTTAATCAATGTCATTTCTGTTGTCACCGATGCTGGCTCTGTTCTGCACCCAAGGGGGGTCTTTGCTGCTGCTCTCTCTGCACTTTGGCTTTCCATGTATGCACATGGAAGGGCAAGGTTTGCTCTCCTTGCCTTATGCTTTCCACGTATGGATGGGCAGGGAGGTCCCAGAGCAGAGCCATACCGCCAAATATGTATATTACTGCAAATGGAAATTTTCTTTAACTGAAGTGGTCCTGACTGAATTAACATAAAACATGAAACCTCATTTAGTTATCCATGTTTACAGTTGTGCATGGAAGAGTGCTTTTTGCTCTTTTTGGTCAACATCACGAAACACACTGTAGAAGTTACTAGTCAAGAGAAGACACGTTCTGACAAGCTAGTGTTTTAGTTGGGACATTGGGAGGCAAACAAGCAATTGTCATGCTCATGCTCATTTTATCTCTTGGTACCCCATCACTGTGGGGACTGCCCATTGTGCCGACAGCCCGTTATTCCGAAAGCCCAATAGTCCAAAATGCACCATTGGACCGGAATCCATTAGTCCGAGGCCCCTTTATTCCGAAAACAAACACACAAAGTCCTCTTGCATTAAGATGGCAGTGCAAGGAGTGTGTATTTTCGGAACAATGTGTGTTTTTATTCGGAATAACGGTTGTCAGACTATTGGGCAGTCGGAATAACGGGCTGCTGGAACTGTTGGGTCATGTCATTATTTGGCTCATATCATTATCATCATACTAAAACTGTTGGTTGAGAAAGATTATAGTATTAGTTACACATTTAGAAAGTCTGTCTCGTGCTTCATGGCAGTGTTGACTTTTATATATTTAGTTAAAACCATGATTTTCCTTTAACATTTACCAAGTGCTTTTAATTGCCTATATATATTGACAGTGAACAGTTTTTAGATACAGGAATATTAATCTTTAGTCATTTAATAACTGTTAACTTTTGTACTCATGGTTAACAGCATCTAACACTGTTTACTGCCAAGAAAATATCTGCCCACCTCACACCTCTACGTAACTATGAGGTCAAGCTTGTAATGTAATTGATTGGTTGGTCATACAATGCAGACATGGTAGTTATTTTTACTTAGCTTAAATGCCAATCAGCACAGTTTTGTGCTTTAGTTTGCATTAAACAAATCTTCCTAGCTAGTTAACAAGCAGAAACAGTTATTTTTAAATATTCAATCATTTCCTGTTGATCTCCACCTCAAGGGCCCCAGAGGCCAGTTCAGAAGCACTAAGAGGGAGAATTGTCACTCTCGGAAAGATCATCAGGTTAATAAACCCAAGTGCTAAGTTAATGGGATGGCCATCAAGGGAAACAGCAGGAGGGCAGTCTGACAGTGCTGTCTCAAATGTTGAACATAATAACAAAATTGAGTATCAGAATAACTGAATCCAGCCCCGAGGCTCGTCCAATTAATGTGCCTGAAACACCCAATTGTCCAGCAATTTTCAATCACTTGTGTCTTCCCTTCACAGCGTCTCATCTAATCTCACTATCTGACCATCTGCTTGTCACCAGCTAGTGGGTGGAAATACATCTGTTTGTCTGAGTGTGATGAAGCCTGTTAAAGCTAATCTAAAAACAAAAAGTCGCCCTTGTTTTCATGCACTGACAGTTGTCAGATCCTATTTGATTAATTAGTATGGGACTGTGGTTCAAGGAGTTTTGCTAATATTTAGTTCTGTCTATTGCCAATTTAGTTCTGTCTATAGCCAATCTGTATCACATCAGCTCAAGCATCCACACCTCTCATACTGTACATTTCCAGTCCACTCACTACAGCATTAAGTTGGTACTTTCCATGTCCTGCTGAGTGCAGACTGGCATATCCAACAGTAAGCTGTAACCGCCTTGGTTTCTGATGCTCCGATTGGCTGTTTGAAGAAACAATGTATCAGACATATAAGACTTCATTTCTTTCAGGATTTTGCTCTCAGCTACTGGGGTGATAGGTGCAATCTGCAACAGATCTCAGTGGTTGATCTGACATAAAACTGGGTTATGAACCACATTGGAAATTGCAGTGTTATGTAGGAAGCCTTTTAACCAAAAGTTTTCCTTTTTTCAAAATGTTCTCCAAGTAGAGCTGCCAATTTCTTTCTACTAGTGCAGTGCCTGTTCGGGAAGTGGTAATTTGGAGTGCATGCATGTTTTGACCGGGGCCAATTGCTTAGCTCCCAGTATTGCTGCTTGCAGCGTTGTCCGGGGGCCGTGCCCATTCATAGAGCGTGGCCATTTGGAGCAGGCAGATTGCTTGGCCCCCCGGAAGTGCAGCTTGCAGTGTACTCGAAAAATCGCTCATCGCTCGTTGACTCCATGGAAGTGAAGAAGAGTTTGGTTGTAAAGTCAGCAGCAAAAGTGAAATGCAGTCACCTTCTGTCTTTGTGTGTTTTCAGGCCTTTTTGATTGTCTCCCCCAACATGATCAGTTTCACCTGTCCCTCTTTAGCCCTGCACTCACGTGTTCTCACTTCCCCAGTTAGTCTGTCACTAGTTATACCACCTCAGTTCCTTTGTTGGTTTGTCTATTGTTACTGTAAGACGTTTTGTTTGCCTGGATCTGCCAGTTGTATCTGCCTGCCTTTTTCGAATCAGTAAGATTCACGTTATTATAGTATCTTCTCATCATGAGTCTGCATTTGGGTCCTTCCTCCTGTCCTGCTCCCTACACCGTGACACAATGTCTATCTGTAGAATATATATATATATATATATATATATATATATAAATATAATTATCAGAGGCAAAGTCAATGTAGACAGACAGGTCTGGCAACAATGCTGTCTGTGTGGACACCACACATGTGCAAGGTATCTGTAATGCACAGGTAGAGGTAGGCGGTGTGGCCCAGGCATAAATGCCTGCTATGGATGAGATGCTTGACTCATTCTGGAAAAGCCTGGAAGCCCCGCCAAAGTTCAATATTAATTGCATGTCCAAATTGCACTAACTTCAACACTGCACGTCCTTGAGTCCCCAGCAATACATCCACCAAATGGGGAGTAGATTGGACGGACGGTGCTCAGGAAAGACAAAGGACACACCTACATACAGACAGTTAGATTATGTACAATGCATAGCCACTACACGTGTAACTCTGTTGACGATTCCCACCTTTTATCATGCATTTTCTTTCTTTTTTTGTGTTGATTTTCTAGCTAGTTTGTGCTTGCTTTTGATGTGTAAACTCTTTTGGGCAAGTCATATTACCATTTATTTGTCCTACTTCTTCTTTATGTGTTTCTATATACAGTAGTAGTTCCTATGATTGTTCCCTTTGGATGATTTATGTGATTCGTACCTTATATTTGACTGAATCTTCGATGTGTTAGATTTAAAGTGTTGTATAATATGTTTGTTTTTTTTCTATTTTCTATAGAGGCATGCTTTGTCCTCTATATGGGAGTATTAGACCGTGTCATTCATCTGTTGCTTGTTCTGCTTTGTGATGATCATTTGCCTGTCAGATATCTGTTAGATTGAAACGCTGCTCTGTTAAATTCAATTTGCTGGGAGCCGTCAGTACAGTGTATTGATCTTTTGTCAGATTTTTGTCTTCAATTAGTCCTCCACCTGTAGTACGTTTTTTGGGATGTGCGTACCCTATGCTCTGTTCACAACTGGAATGTAAAACATTAAATTAACAAAATATCAAATTGAGTTAGAAACAACAGAAACTTTCAAAATTTGAACTTTAAGTTTCAAAAAGTTCATGAAGTCTGAGTCAAATCATTTGCTCTTGCCTCTAACTACAGCTTTTTTAAATTCTTTCTTACAGTGGATTCACACCAGCAGTGACCTGGATGCTACAGTATCTGTCACAAATTTCCAAGTTACTCTCTTTTGTAGCCAATAGTCCATCTGTCTCCACTAGGCTTTGCTGCCCTTAATGCGGTGTATTTAAATCTATTCTCACCTTGTACTAGTGTTGGTGTGATGCATTTATTTGTATGTATTTTAAAGGAGTTACAATGTATCGTTTCATGGTAATGCAGCCTGCACCACTGTACCACACATCAATAATGTATTAATGTTTGATTAGTTTGTCCGTCTCTTTGACGATACGGATTGATATTTGGAAAAAGCTGGGGTTAAACAGTTGGAAAGAGCAATTTTGGGGAATGTTTAGTAGGTCTAATGTCTAGTAATAAGGAGAATAAACAACCGGTTGTAGAGGACAGAGAAAAAACAGCATGACAAATGTAGCTGACACTATAGGGTACGATTAGCCCTAATTTCCACATAAACACAAACCTGAATGGGCTATTGATTTCGTGGTACTATTGATTGTCATGAAGTTGTGCTAAACTGGTAAATTATTATAATTATGATAAACTAGTGTTAGATGCAATGCAGTCAAATAGTGTGTTATTAATAACGGTGCAAATAGCAGTAAAAACAAATCGATAACAGCACAAGTCTACTTTGGACCGTGGCAATAGAGAGGTAGAGAGAATCCCTTTCTTTTTCTAATCACAAAGGATTATTACAACAGCCAGTTTTCAATAATCGTTACAGAGGATTGGACTCTGTGCTTCAGCTGATGACTCTATTGACTTTCATCCTGTCCCTGCTCTCTGCTGCAGTGCATCTGTTCTCAGGTAAACATAGATGTACAGTTGTACAACAAGAAAAGTCTCAGTTTCTTGTTGTAATTAAATTGCTTAATTTGTTATGACATGTTTTTATCATCATTACAATAAACCAAAGGAATCTTTTTATTTGTTGATATGACAACATTTCGACATGTTGTCATAACAAAACATAAACAGAATCATTTGGTTAATTGTAATGTTGATAAAAACATAGCCATATATATATAAATATATATATATATGGCTAGAGGGAGGATACTGGCATCATATGAAACTACACTATATTTTGGTGAGGAAAAAGTGTCATGGTAATTTTTAAAAGGGGTCTCTTGACCTCTGACCTCAAGATATGTGAATCAAAATGGGTTCTATGGGTACCCACGAGTCTCCCCTTTACAGACATACCCACTTTATGATAATCACATGCAGTTTGGGAAACTCATAGTCAAGTCAGCACACTGACACACTGACAGCTGTTGTTGCCTGTTGGGCTGCAGTTTGCCATGTTATGATTTGAGAATATTTTTTTATGCTAAATGCAGTACCTGAATTTGAACAGATAAAATATGTGTGATTAATTTGTGATTAATCAAGATTAACTACGAACAATCATGGGATTAATAATGATTAAATGTTTGAATCGATTGACAGCCCTACTAGTGTTAACATACAGTTTTTCAAATAAACTATGTTTTGGTTGATTTCTCTGAGGCGCCGTCCATGGTGCTGTTGAAAAGTGCACTCGCTTGGTGTGCTAAGCGCTGAAATAACTGCTCCCCATCTTGATGAAAACGCCTATGGTGCATGCATAAGTGCATACATTTGTGCATGCATGAACTTGCGCTATACTTAAGGGTTCCTGTTTGGGGGTTTGAAATATATGGTCACCATATCTTTGAGCTAAATGCTAACAAGCTCACAATGACAATGCTAACGTGCGGATGTTTAGCAGGTAAAACGTTACCATCATTACCATGTTAGTTTAGTGTGCTAGCTCTGCCAATCTTAAACAAAATCTTCCACATTCCATGTTGAATTTTTTTCATGCTGCTTTAATTCTCAAGTTAGAGCCCGATCATGCTTTAGTTTCTCAAGACAGTGAGCACACACTAAGACTCCGCTCATACATAGCGCCTTTTGGCACCCTAGTGCGGCTTTTTGTAATTGTTTTCAATGACAGTAAAGTGTTTTGCTCGCTGCTTTTGCATTGCTGAGCGCGCCGTGTTTTTCTGCTGTGTGAGTCCCGCACTTTTGCAGAAGCGCCCTGAATGCCTCAAGTTGAAAAAACTCTAACTCACGCCCAACGTCGTGCCTAGCAACATAAAAAAGACGCTTTTTTTTTTTTTTAAATGTAGGCTTCAAACAAAAAAGGCAGTGCAGTGAGCCTCGCGTTTTGCACATTTTTTTTACATCATGCTCAAAATGCATTTCCCAACAGTATGTCCCCTTCGCTACACTTCTGTTCTCAAACTAAAACCAAGTAAAACTAAATACATGAGATAAAGTGCCTTTGTGAACAACTGCTAGGTAATAAGCCGTGCCTTCCTGCCGATCTTCCAGCTCGTCACGGGGGCTGTTTTTGAAGCATGTGGGATATCTCTGGCTGCACCTTGAGCTGAGGGGCAGGAAAAAAGATCATCCCACATTATAATCCAGCAGGTAACACAGCAGTGTCAATAAAATGAGATTAAAGCACAAGTTTGTACACACAAACACACGAGGGGGGAAAAAAGTACATGCGGGAAACCCACATATGTAATGCACACACGTGCTATAAACACACATACACACACAGAGGAGAGTTGCAAAGGCGGCAACAAACATGTAGCCTCGGGCTGTTTTTTAGTTTTCTCGGCTCGAGCCTTGTATCCATGCAACTGCCTCTTTTTTCTTTGAACATATTTTCTTAAGAGACACTAACTGTCCTTTTCATGCAGGAACATGCGAATCTGCAGACATTGCCAAAATCCTACCACTATATTTGGAAAAATTGTGTTACGGCATGTTGTTTTCATTGTGGCTTCTGAACTGACTTAATGCAGCGTGTTTACAGCAGCACATGGCTCCAGGGAGGAAGGATGTAAGGGCTCTCACAACATACAAAATCCAGGAGAATTGCAGGCACTGTCGGGATTAACTGGCCAATGTGAGCGCGGTGCGTGGTGTACTGTAGGCGTGACACAGATTTTTTTTTTTTTGTGTTTGAATATCGAACTGAATTAACAGGTTGTGTATGTTTTTTAAAGCATTCATAATCACCATTCATACCATATGACAGTGGCAGTCTGCAGTACCTTCCCTTACATCATCATGACTGCATCGAACTGAGGGGAGAAAACCAATTAATCTGAATGTCGATGAATCTGAAGTTGTGAATACAGTGTGTCGCATTGTTGGGGATCTATTGGCAGAAATGGAATACAATATTCATAATCATGCGTTCGTTAGTGTATAATCAGCTGAAAATAAGAATTGTGTTTTTGTTAGCGTAGATTGAGCCCTTCATATCTAAATATAGGGAGTTGGTCCTCTTTACAGAGTCCACCATGTTGCCGGAAAATGATATTTCTAGCAGAAATCCCCAAATGTCAAAAGTTTTTTAAACCAAATCACAGCATGGACTTTTCTATGGTGTTCCTTTAAGGTCTTGGCGTCTTGATGTAGTCTTGTTGGAGGGATTATTGATCATTTTTATTAATTTTTCAATTCCAAATATGTGTAACAAATGGTATCAATACCAAAATTGCAGAACAATTTAATAATAATTTAATATGTAATTAATATTTGTTTCTGATTCATGATTAGAACAACTTGACACACAGTGCTGAGCTGCATCTCAAATGAATCTTCAGGTTTCCAGCTTTCAGATGATGTACAACAGTTCTACGTGACATCTACTGCTGACCTGCTATCTCCCCCTTAAGACCACCTGTACCTCCCTATAAAAGACAAAAACAAAATGGGTCTATGTGGGTCTCATTAATCAGCCAATTGTTGAACTTTCTCTACCTCTCTCGTCAACTAATTGTGCACGTTGTTGTGCCTGTGCCTGTGTGATACTGATGAGTTATTTCATGTGTGTGATTCTTGTGACCACACATTCAAGTACAAAGATATGCATATGCACACTCATGCATGCTCTGCTTATGTTTTTAATCTGCAAGACTGGTACAGCACAAACCTTTTTGCAGTCAAACTGGATGTTTGCTCCCGACTTGTTAGTCACTACGCCGTTCATTGTTTATCAGAATATATTGTTGTTGTTTGTTGTGGATAAAAAAACTGCAGCTTATTACAGTAAATTAATTAAGAGTGGAGGAGGAGAAAGCAGATGTGCATTAATTTCAGCTCATTTGGGAGAGAGAATCTCCATAAAAGTTGTGTTTCACAGCAATCTTTTTTTTTTTTATGTTGGGTTTGTGTAAACACAATTTGTGGGACTGTAGCTCCCATACGCTAATACACTGAATCCCAGCTGGCAGTGAAGCAGAACATAAAATGAGTGTCTCATCTGAAAGACAACATTGATAATTTCTGTGCCACCAAATGGAACGCAACTTCAGTTTCCCTCTGAAGTTCAAAATGATTGACAATGATAGGCAGGGGCCGGCCTAAACCTTTATGTGACCACGAGCAAATTGTGACAAACCGGACATAACATGTTTATTAGTATTTTGAAGTATAGATAGGTGTGTGTTCCTAACCTTTGGTCAGAGCTGTTTCCCGTTTCCAATAACGGAAAATAATAACGTTGACCTTTTCAAGACGTAGGTCGTCCGCCGCCAGTTACAACTATAAATTTAAACTATTTTTTTATTTTTTTTATGCTAAATGCAGTACCTCTGAGGGTTTCTGGACAATATGTGTCATTGTTTTTCAATTGTTAATTGATTTCCAATAATAAATATATACATACATTTGCATAAAGCAAGTATATTTGTCCACTCCCGTGTTGATAAGAGTATTAAATACTCTACAAATCTCCCTTTAAGGTACATTTTGAATACATAAAAATTGTGTGATTAATCGCGAATAAATATTTTTGATTGACCTCCCTAATATTTACAACATGTTTTGTGCATGTAATGTTCAACATGTTTTGTGCATGTAATGTTCGAATGTGTTTGTGTGTTTGTCCATGTGTGGAGGAGGGGGAGGAGGAAGAGGAGGAGAGGGAGGAGGAAAAGACTTCCCTTTTGACTTCCTGCTCCTTTCTTCTTATCAGCCCACAGCAGTGCCCTCTTTGCTCTCGCTGAGACCTTCTTCGCTTTAACTGATGACTTCCTCGCCTTCATCGGCAGTGGACTGAGGCTGACCCATCAGTTCTCCCCCCTTTTTTTCGGCTTTGCTGCACTCTGGTCTCCTCTGGTGTCTGTTGACGAAGCACAAACACCTAACACACACTGAGGGTAAAAGTCCATGTCTTTACTTACACTTTCAAGCCCACCTCCAGGAAGGCCTCCTACTCCTCCTCCATGTCCTGCAGCTCGTCGTCCAAGCAGGAGTCAGCTGACTCCTGGTAGGGCACCTCTCCATCCTCATCAGTCTCAGAGTCAGACTCCATGAGCCCGGCTCTCTTTCCCTGCTTGGAGTCGGAGGCGGAGTTGAAGGAGACAGCCTCCATTCTCAAGGCTCAAAATTTGATGAAGTTTATGAAAAGTTTATGAAGTTGGGCCTCACCCCGGCAGGCCCATCTCCGCCATGCAGTCTGGAAGTATCGGACCAGGTTTTTGGCCGTCCCCTTTGCCTGCAGTGAAGGAAACCAGCTGAGTCTGCCTGCAGCTGCAGCCACTTTTCAAGCCAGGCAAATTCTTCTGCCTGCAGATATATCTGGGCTGCCCCAAAGTCCCGGATGGTTTTGTGTTCGCTGACCTGCAATACACAGAAAACAAATGAAACATTTCAAACGAAGCACACAGATTACAGCAGCACATCAGTCAAGACCCTTGTACTCACATAGATGACAAAGCTGTCAGAGGACGACTGGCTGGCTTGTTTGGAAGCCTCAAATTCTGCAACTTTCAAGTTGGTCCTCTGGGAGAGAATACACAACTGTTTCAGCACCATGGAGAGAGACATACGTTACTCTCTATGTTACAAGAGAACACTAAACTGTTTGAGGTCCATGGAGAGAGACAGACATTACTCTATGGCCCAATTCCAAACCACCCCCTACACTCTCTCCCTACCCACGTCCACTCCTTTTGCGCGTTCGCGTGGAGGGTCCGCCATTCGAAACCAATTCACGGGGAGTGGAAGTGGGTTATGAAACCCTCCGACAGCGAGCCTGCATTGATACAAACTTATCCAGCTGCCCTTACTGACGACGTGCAACGCCGTTTTGTGTTCATCATGGAACACGCTCCAATGTCAGTTCCGTGTGACTACCGGTACAAACATTTACTTGTAAACTGCTCAAACTGATAAACATTTAATTTATTCTACTATATTGTCATACAGACGTCAACAAAATAAAGTAAGTAGATTGAATTTAGGATAAAATATACCCTTGTCTGGTACAGAAAACGGTAGACATGTTCATTAGATTGTGTGTATATATATACATACATATTTATATATATATATATATATATATATATATATATACATACACACTCAATATACATCTATCATTTTTTTAACGCTATCAGGAGCTATAAGCCCATAATTTATGATATCTTCAACTGTGCAATATTGACTTAACGATGCAATAATATAGTGCAATAATTCAGCTGTGCAATAATCGTGTTTACACTGGCATTAACACTACTTTTATTTATACAGAACATTTAAATTAATATTCTTATTTGACACTATTCTTGCATTTTTATAAATGCATGCATTTATATTATTTGCATATATCTTATTTTTCAGCAGTATTATTTGCACTGTTGTTATATATATTTCTTATTTATATTTTCTTATGATTTCTTTATTTTTATATATTTATATTTATATTCTAGAACGGGAGCCAAACGTAACTCAATTCCCCCCAACCCGGGGATAAGTAAACTATTTTTAATTTTGATATTTATTTCCTTGCAGGAGAGAGGGAAGTTTGTCCCAAAATAGCCGCTGTATTGTTACCCTTAAAGAAGGGTGCTTCATTCAGCTGTGAGTGTGACTACAAACAGAGTGCACGGTTGTGTGCCCACAACGGAGGGTGTAGGGGCCGGATTGGAATTGGGCTTAATTGTTAAGAGAGAACACTAAACTGTTTCAGCACCATGGTGAGAGACATACGTTACTCTATAGAGTAACGTATGTCTCTCTCCATGATGCTGAAATGGTTTAATGTTCTCTTAAGAGAACATTAAACCATTTCAGCGCCTTGGAGAGAGACACGTTACTATGGAGAACATTAAATCGTTTCAGCACCTTGGAGAGAGACAAACGTTACTCTATATGTTAAGAGAACATTTAACCATTTCAGCGCCTTGGAGAGAGACATGTTACTCTGGAGAACATTAAATCGTTTCAGCACCTTGGAGAGAGACAAACGTTACTCTATATGTTAAGAGAACATTTAACTATTTCAGCACCTTAGAGAGAGACATGTTACTCTGTATGTTAAGAAAGAACAATGAACCTTTTCAGCACCTCGGAAAGAGACACACAATATTCTATACTGTATGTTAAGATAAAAACACTAAACCGTTTCAGCACCCTGGAGAGAGAAACGTTACTCTAGAGAACACTAAACACTTTCAGCACAATGGAGAGAGACACACGTTACTCGGTATGTTAAGAGACTACTAAACTGTTTCCGCACCTTGAAGGGAAACATATGTTACTCTATATTTTAAGAGAACCCTAAATCATTTCAGCACATCGGATGGAGACACATGTTACACAACACTAAAGCTTTGTTTATACTCGTGCGAGACACCGTGGCGCGAGCCTCCGTAGATGGCGCATGCACAGAGGCGTTTATGCTCAGCGCGTTGTTCGTTGCAATATGCTCCGAAACGCCAGGAGGCGTACCAACAAAATAGTAGAAGTAAAGTAAAGTAAAGTCAACAAGTGATACCGGAAATTAAAGTAGGCTGCCTGGCAACAGCAGTCAAGACTAAACACCTACCTATGTTCCGCCAAACATTGCATTAGCATACTGTAAATAATACTGTCGCTTACCTCCAAGTCAAAATGACTTTCTCATTCTTGGTGCTTCCCTTCGGGTTGCCTCTCCTTCCATGAGACCTTTTTTTTTTTAGCTTTTACAAAACGATATCTCATATTCTCTCACAGCCTGCGGCAAAAAGCCTCTTCTTTCCCCGGTGTGTTGCCTACGTGAAAGCCGTGATGACGTAATATTTCTGGCCCGCGCACCTCGCGCTGGCTTCACTACGGCGACCATAAACCAGGCTTTACCCTGTAGCCCAGAGATCACGAGCATGGCCATTCTCCTGGCACCGCCTTAGGCTCTCCCTGGAAATGACCCGGGACATTTTTGTTGCCTTCACCTTACTGACTTGTGATGTTGGTCGGGGCTGATTTGACAGCTCTGACCACTCCAGTTGGCTGTGCCTGTGACACGGCAGAGGGTTTGTGGGGTCTCCTTCATATACTCTGCAAACTGATATATGTTTCTCTATTAAAAATTGGCTGTCGTGACAGTTTTTCCCCATTGACTGGAGTTGGCTGGAGTATCTGCAAAAGCAAACACTTGGACAATTGATTAAAGAAGCGACCCTTTCTTCCTAATCCCCTCCATGTCATCCAGAAACTGCCACGACAAAAGCTCCTTCATTCCCTCTGCCGTAGAGGGATAAGAAAAATTAAGGATTCACCCTGCTGACTTTCAAAAAAGTGTTTTCCAGCTGCTTTACATTTGGAAAACTGCCCTCATGAGAGTGCTGGTAATCAGTCAGGAAGTGTTCTGAGCATACACATTCAAAATTATGTTTTAATTTACCATTGAATAAGAATCTTATAACACACACATACACGTAGATTCTACTCTTTTTTTCTTACAAATTGAGGCAGGGAAGATGAGATGACGCATAGAACAGCTTCTTCATCTTTTTGTTATGAACAAGCCCAGATCACCATACGTACTCTCTGAAGAAAAGAAAATGTTATTTTTAGGAAAACACTTGAGATTGAGATTGGAGAGACTTTGTTTGTTGTATAGATCTGGCCTTCTGGCCTACCTTTCTAAATCTGAAATGGCCTGAAAGTTGCACCAAACATCACATCTGAGGTTCTGAACCTGCACCTCACGTGCTGGGTCTGTAGACCCTCTGGGAAGCTTTCTTCTTTCAGGAGCATCCTAAGGAGGTGGAACCATTTTAACCATAATTTGGCTAGTTGGCTCTTATTTTCGGACCATATTGGGGGCAGTGCCATCTGGGACTGTAACTGGCACATATGGACTCAATTTGGGCATTGTATGGCAATAATTGATCTATTTCCACTCTTTCCCACATGAGCAATTGGTGCAATTTTGGCCTTCTTGGTCCCATTTGGGGGCATCTGGGACCATAACTGGCACATCTGGACTCGATTTGGGCATTGTACGGCAATAATTGACATATTTCCACTTTCATACAAGAATGAATGGCAGAATAGTTCCCAAACGGCCCAATGCAATGTATGGCAATCATCGACATGTCCCTAGCCCTAAATAAGTAGTTGCCTAAACCTAAGTGACACCAAGGGGTCCTGACCAAGTGACGAGTTGGGAATGAGAACGGGTTGAAATATAAGAAAAATGCATGACTTTTTTCGGTATATCCCATCTTCAAAACTACAGTAGAGACACAAAACATGTTGTTTCCCTGTTTGGAACATTATCATTGACAATTCTACAAAATAGATTTATGGAGGATTTTGCCACGTTGACAAAAGAAAATACTGTCAGGGCTAAATGAAGTGGAAGAGACATGGACAAGAATAGATTCAATAACTCCGTGAAAAGTCAATTTAACCGGGGTGTTAAATTGAGTGTCTGGGGTTTGTAAACATTACTTATAGATTATCATCTTTAATTTTTATTGGTGTATGTTATGAGAAGTTGAATGAGCCCTGAAAGGGCCTTCCTTTTTTGTTTTTCTTCCTCTTCCCCTTGGGTGTTTGGTTTCTAGGTTATTTTGATTGCTTGGTCCTTGGCATTGCTTGTTGTCTTTTGAAAATGTGCGTATATATAAAGGCTTCTTTGTCAGTTGTCAAATGTCTGACAAAAGTTGCTGAACTGAAACCCAGGTGTTTCATATATTTGACAAGTGTCGACAGCAGAGAGAGCCGTACTCAAGACATCACGTTTGGGCTACAAGCTTTGGTGACTCAATACAGTCTTTTATTCAGTCTTTCTTTCATCAGTCTTTACCCTGATATTCTTACCCCGACCATAACCAATGTCACTCTTCATGTCTAAACTTAACCAACCCGACCAACCAAGCCAACGAGGCCTAGACAAATAGAGGCAGGTCATGCCTTTGCCACGACTGGGAAAGTCCAATGTCGTCATCTTGCATAATAGAAAGTGTGTATATTCTAAGTAATAGAGTCCTCCAAGGATGATGACTCAGAAGTTAGCATCGCCCTGGTTCCCTCGGCAAAAAGCCAGTGGGTTTTCCATTTCCATTGGGTTTTGGATTATTGCAGAAAATAAGCTCTGTGGCAAACATATGTTTATGATACTTACACATTTTGTTCAGCAAGATAATCTCCACAAATGAACACCACTTTTATGATTTCTGAAGTGTAAATGCAATCGGCAGAAGTAAAAAGCTAACTTTAGGCTACAAACAAACTACACTAAGATCACATGAGCGCAAGTATACACAACAAGGCTGTAAAGGAGGACGTGACGGCGTGATGACGTTTAGTAGTCTCTTTTGGCCAATTGTTAGCAACTGCCTTTTTTAAGACACATTAATGCTTTAAAATTCATGAGTGGGGTATTTATTTATGTATTTTATGTCATAGAACAAACATTAAATTCTCTTCAGCTTGTGTTAACCGCAGACCTTATTTCAGGCATCTAACTAAACTGTCATGGTCTGGCACTGTGCCAGAAGGCATTGGACTTTTTTATTTTTGTTAATAGTTAAGACTGTCTTGTGTTTATCCTTATAGTGGGTTATTAGTTCTGTTATTTATTTATTCGGTTACTTTGTTTTTTCCTCAAGTCTCGACTCTGGTTTTGGTTTCTTGTCAACTTTGTTTTGTGACTTCAGCTTTGGAGACTAAAAGCTCGCTTTTTATTTAATTCATCTACCTGCCTGGTCTCTCTGCGTTTGGGTCCACCTTTAAACCATAACCTTGACATAAACACCCATTCAAAAAACCCATTGACTTCCAGACGAGGGAACGGGAAGGGCTAAAATGCCAACTCCTTTCCGGGTTTTAGGACTCATTCCTCATTCCACTATATAGGCTATGGGTGTTTGTTTTCGGGATCAAATTTCAGGTAAATGGGCTTCTGGTCCAATGGGACATTTTTCAGGCCATTGGGGTTTAACAATAGCGGTCCATCAGAACAATGGGCAGTCCCCCCTATTATCAAGGGATGCTAAAAACAACCCAGCAATCAGAAGAGATGCATTGCTACATTAGAGCAAAAATACAGAACAAATAGCTAAACATATCTATAAAACGATGATGTCACTGTGCAAGATCTGCTATATCTGGATACTCCCAGATGAGATTAAAGAAATGTCTTGTTTTCATTCTTCCACAAGTTCTCATTTATCCAACAAACCACAGCAGAGCTATCCAACACCAGCTTATCTACAGCAGTACATGCCATACAGTCAGCAGTGTGATGTTAACGATGCCCAAAGCAGAAGTTTGTTCTCTCTGAAAATGATGCAGCATTTACAAACACTGCAGTCACATTTCTACCTTTGAGTATACGTTCCCCCCTACCCTGTGTGTTGTTCGGAGCGGGCAGAGGTGCCGAGCCAAGATGAATCATGTGTGTCCTGATGTGCCTGTGCCTCCTCCTCCTCTGCAGCAGCAGCAGGAACAGCAGCAGTAGCATGCTATGAACCCTCATGGACAGATTTAATAGGACACATGTTGCCCAGGCAGTCTGTTTGCTTGGCTTTTGCAAAGAGCAAAGCGAGCCTCTCTGAATAGCTCCGTCACGAGGGGCTTTTCTGTAAACATATGATTTACTGATCTTCTCATTAAGCTGTGTTTTTTTTCCCCCTTTTTTTTACACGGCACCTGTTGTGTCTGCTACGAGGCGAAATGAGCGGATGGAGGGAATGGAGAGGCTGTGGCGGAGACCGAAAACACGTGCTACTCCGAGCGAAACGAGATCTGCAATTCAAATAAGAAAGCAAATGGTTGTAAATAATTAAGCAGGAAAACACTCAGAGATGCCTCCTTTGAATGAAAGTTCTCCACTAAGCACTATATAGTGTTTGCTAGAAGAATGCTTTGAAATAATACAAATTCTGTCACGGGGAGAACAAAAAAAAGACAGGGAGTAATAGACAAGCAGAAAGCATTTCAGATGTGATGCCAAGCCAGCATGCTTTTGGTCATTAGTATTAGCTGATATACAGATCGCAGGGAAACCATTATGAGAGTGTCTGGCACGGGGCCCGAGAGAGACACCCTCTTCTCCTCCACATCCATCTAATGCACCACCAAGTCTGCCTCCCTTCCTGCCTTCTGTGTTTCACTCATAGTGTTTTCTGTCTCCTTCCTCTGCTTTCCAATTCCTTTCCTTTGCTCTACTCTGCTGGAGAGCTTGATGAAAGAACATCTGCTTCCCTCTGGGAAGTCCTCCTGAGCAACATGACAGATTCTTCCCCACTGCTAAAGGAAGCGTATACAACTGAAAACAGACAGAGACACAGGTGACAATAATGTAGTATATTGGAGTCCACTGGAGCTTGTGAGTGTTTTGTTAACTCGAAGAATTTTGTTGTTTGCTTTTTTTTAGTTCTGCAGAATTTCAGAGATTCAATAAATGTGGGGAAGCTCAACGAGACAGATGAGTTCCCTCTGCAGTGCCTATTTAGCACTTAAAAAATAGATTTTGGGTGCAGATGTTTTGGTCATAAGTTTGTGACTTTACGTGTAAGGCTGACAGAGGCAGTGGTTTTCATGTTTTTTACCTCCGCCAAGGCCGAAGGCTCAAGAAGAAAGTTATGTTTTCACCGGCGTTGGTTTGTTGGTTTGTTGGTTTGTTGGTTTGTTACCTTCGCCAAGGCCAAAGGCCTAGGAAGGAGGTTATGTTTTCACCGGCGTTGGTTTGTTGGTTTGTTGGTTTGTTGGTTTGTTACCTTCGCCAAGGCCAAAGGCCTAGGAAGGAGGTTATGTTTTCACCGCGGTTGGTTTGTTTGTTGATTTGTTGGTTTGTCCATTTGGAGGATTATTCCAAAAGTCTGAGATGGATTTGAATGACAGTTTTTGGAGGGTGGGGTGTGGCACAATGAACAATCCATTAGATTTTGGTGGCGATCCAGGTCATTTTTTTAATAACTCCGCTCAGCCTGTGCATTAACATCACAGGCTTTAAGACATGCGCAGTTTAACTGATGACGCGTTCATGACGCGTCATCAGTTACAGTCAGTTACAGCGACGTACATGAAACCGGCCTTGGCGGAGGTCTGCGCTCTCCGAGTGCACTTCTAGTCACAGATACAGAGGCTCAATACAGTCAGAAACGAGGAAAAATACGAAGTAGAATAATGAAGAAAAAGAGAAGCATTAAAACAAATAATATTAACGAACAACTGAACATCCACCAGTTGGTCCACAGCCAATCTATAGCCATGGCGTCTTACTCGAAGCTCACGCACTGCTCTTGTCTCAACACCATCTTTATGCACTAGCTCTATTTTTTGCCAGAGCAGCTTGCGTCTCTGAAATGTGAAATTTTACATGTGAATGTGTAGTAGTCGATGTCAACACTTGTTGACACATTAAACTGTGAAATTCATAATAAACAAGGTTTTTAATTTGTTACTGTTTTTCTTGCTGTTTATTCTCTTCCAGAGCCTTTGAAGCAGGACAGGAATGTGATTGGTTGCATTACATACTATAGGCAGCGCCATAGGGACGGCTTACGGGCCTTAAAAGGGGACATCATTAAAAACTCACTTTTTCAGTGCTTGTGCACATACATTTGGGCAATCTCAGAACCAACTGGCTATTGCTCTGATGACTGATAAGCCTCTGGGGGCAAGGGGCTATATTTCTGGGGTACCAGTGGTAGTCAGCGGATTTTCGAGCCAAGACTTCCTTTTCCGTGTACCGCTCATTGTTTATAGTCCGATTAGCAACTCGATGCCAAACCGGTAGAGCCAGAGCAACACGACTTCCTCTCCACGCCAACCAGATAGAGCCTGAGCAACACAACCTCCTCTCCACGCCTGATAGATAGAGCCAGAGCAACTCGACCTCCTGTCCACGCTGAATAGATAGAGCCAGAGCCTGAGCAACACAACCTCCTCTCAACCATGAACCTAGAGAGAGGACCATATTTTTGTTTTTAATTCACATTCCTGTATTCAGGGTGAATACATGTATATTCAGACAGACAGTATGAGAACAATAATGTATTTTTGAACATTAAAGCATGTCAAGATGTTCTTGCAGAAACCCAAAATACAGGTAGGGACCTGGAAATGAGCATGATAGGCCCCCTTTAAGTCCAGAATCTTTACTCATCACATATGGCATTGCTTCTTTTAAACCCAGATCATAGTTGCATAGGAGACAATGTGTTCTTAACAGAATGGTAGGAGCGAAACGCATACAGAACAGGAAATCAGAGCTCTGAGACTGGCATGTATTGATGGAGGCCGAAACAGGTGACACCATATTCGGGTAACTACCCTCCCTGACTGCAGGCTCCTGAAGGAGAAGACGAGTTAGTCACTGCAGGCAGAAAAAGGAGGAGTCGTAACATATGTTAGAAAACAAGTCCTGAATGTCCTTGCTAATGATGATAATTATGATACTGAAAAACAAGTTGTTTGTGCCTGATACAGCAAATATCATAAACACATTTGCACTTGTGGTGGTACACGTTCCTTCACTGCAATGAGCACAAATAGTTCTGTCTAACCTCTGTGGCTGTGCTATCGATCTCTTGAGGAGCAGTGTTTTGTGTGGACACAAGCTCAGCCATGCAGCGCCTTGTGTACGGAGCTGAGAGGAAAAACAACGACACTAGCAGTGCTAATTGCAGCAGTATGGCTCTTTCATGTGCTTCAATTGATGAAGGATGGCAGTTGAATTTCTACGGCAGAGCAGGGGTATTCAATTAAAATTCAAAGACACTAAAATTTCCTCCCAGCAAAGGCCTGAACCTATCCTATAGCCTATTCCTCCGTCTATCACATAAAGTATCTCACAGTTGTAAGTCGATCCAAACGCGGTCAAGGTTTGTAGTGCTACTTTGGTTCGACCAGGAGAACACAGACACAGTCTGTATAACTAGAAAGTAGCAGGTCGGTTGTGTCATGTTGACTCCCATCTCTCTTACACTGTTGTTCTCTCTGTCTATGCAACAAACAAGTGACCAGGAGAGCCACAGTATGGATGGACATCGTGTAGCCATTAGCATCTAGATAAACCTATGTGTCTTATATTCCTTTATCAATGTGATTTTACCTGGAAGGCAGGGTTCTTCTCACCTGAGAAACAACAAAATAAACAGAAGGGTGACTGCTCAAAGCTTCATACTTCTCTGCAACTTTTATGGAAAAGATTCCAGGACTGAGGAATGCTTTGTCTGTCATTGGGTTCAAAGGGGACACTTCAACCCAGAATTGAAAATGCCTCCCTGCCCAGCTCTCAGCCCCCCGCAAGAAGCTGCGGGGGGCTGAGAGCTGTTTTTGAGTTCCAAAAAGGGCAGATTACTTCAAACAGATAATGTTCCACAGCAGTTGCACTGTGGGTCCACTTTCAAACCACTGGCTGCTGTTCAGCTATCTGATTGAGTAACGTGTTGTCTTTAAGTGCTCCTCTTGGCACCCTGTGGGAGTACAGGAGATTTAAATACAACTGGTGGTATGTTTGCATATAGTATTTTTACTGACCACTTTCTAATAGAGACTATACAGTGTTTGAAGTATTTTTAATTCATACAGCAAGTGGTTTGCCAACTCTTTTCCAATTAAAGTAGCTAGCAGCACTTGCTCGAAAAGTCCTCAAATCTAGAGAGAAAGTCGCCAAGTCAGCAACACTGACAGTCCGTCCCTTCAGGACTCCCTCCAAAGCCACTCCCCCAAAATTATCATCATGATCATAAACAACAAACATTGCTTTTGTTAGTACTCACAGCTGTCATGCTAGCAGCTTGTGGAAGACTCCGGTGACACGCAATGAGTGCACGGCAGAGTGTACATAGGTAGACAGGCAGCAAGCCCGCCCATCCATTTAATTCGGGTCAAATTAAATGATTAGACGGGTTTATTCCAGTCCTGCGACAGCCACAGATACCAGATTTTTCAGTTTTTTTTGTCAGAGCATTTGATTTATTGATTGCTGTCAGGATGTAAATTTCATCAAATATAACAAAACAATATTTTAAAGAAGATTTATCAACCCTAGCTTTAAAGAAATGACTGAAAAATATTAAAAAGGTATGAAGTATAAACACATAAGACAGTATGGCAACTGGCCAGCATAAAAAAAAGAAACTGCCTCCTCTTTCACTGGACCGCAGAGGGCCAGCCCTACAAAAGTAAGTCTGTCACTGAGTGACTGACTGAGTGATAAAGTTATACAATTGGTCGGCCGAGTTTGGAGTTTCCTCATTGGCCGTTGCTCTTCCAAAATGAAAAGGAACAGTCCTTTATGCACTAGCGATTTAGACCATAAACTGTTTACAATGTTTACTGAGGTAATAAATCTTTGAGAAATAGGCTCATTTCCTCATAGACTTCTATACAATCACACTTCTTTTTGAATCAGAGGAGCTGACTATTAGATAGAAGGCAAGTTTGGGACATTTCCGCATTGGCCTCACTTCTCAGACCCGGGAGTTGTGAACTGACTTAATCGCTTTAGAGTAGCCTTGTATCCCTCGGAGTTATGTTAGTATTAGATGATTCTGCAGCGCACAATTTTTCATAAGTTTTGTAGGTATTTGGTAATAAAGTATTGGGGAGATTAAAATGTTGACTTGATGATGCGCTAGATGGAAAAGTCAGATCACCAGACTAATCACATTTCATTCTGAGGGAAGCATGAATATGTGTACCACATTTCATGGCAATCAATCAAATAATTGTGGAGACATTTCCACTAAAAACTAAAATGTCAACATCATGGAGGCGCTTAATGAAATGTCATGGGATCACTAAAGTCATTAGGATATATCATCTGGGAACCATGAATGTCTGTATCAAAGTTTTTGCCAATCCACGTCCGACAGACAAACCAACATTGCCATCCCTAGAACACACTGCTAGCATACCACCAATCTTTCCCTTACCTTAACCAAAAGTGTTTTCGAAGCCTTAATCTAGCCAGACACAAGATATAAACCCAGATGTGTGCTATTTAAGTCCTGCTGCAAAACCATTGCCAGTGAACATCATCCACACAGAAAGATATTGTAGAAAGAATACAAAAAATACTGTGACACTGAATTGTATCAATGTTCACTCAAAAAAAGTCTTAAACTGCCCTTTTTGCAATGTGCAGAATTCAGAGGAAAAAGAATATATTTTTGATTCTTTTCTCATGAATATTTCCACTAATTTCATTTTTTTTCTTACAGTTTTTGAATGGGGAAAACATCATCAAGTTTCTTGAATAATTTCACCATTTCAGACAAATACATAATTATGATTCCACACAGAACTAAATCATCACGCCATCCTGTTTCAGTGGACTCTTACCGACTCCTTACATGTAAATCAATTCAAGGAGAGCTTTTGTACTTTGTTTTCATTTGTCTTTGAGAAAAAAAAAAGCATCCGGCTGTCTCTTTTTTCGGCAAGCAGTCAGGTGCTCATCTGCCAAAATTAATTAATATGGATCTCACTTATCTGTCAGCTCAAATTACCTCTCCAATTTCTAAATAATTAACTGTGACAAAGCAAAATATATGCAGGGGTCTCGAAATGTGCAGAACAAAATAAAAAATGCCAATACTGTGTAATTGCTTTGAGAAAAAAGGAAGACATCTAATATAAAAAAAGATTTTGTTCTCGTCAACATTTTATAAATGTATAGGGATATTCAGGCATCAGTTTAGTGCTACATTACCTGGCAGATTTTAGCCAAACACTTAATGTTAATGTTGATCCAAGTTTTTGTTCAGGGAAGATGACTACGCCAAAGCCAATGCCTATATATGTATACATATATTTGATCCAGTTTACTGCTCAGCCCCCACGCTGGTGTGAATAATAAAGTAAGAAGCAGCACCTACCAGCCCTGCACACCATAATCCATCTGCTCTGAGCCCACTGCTGACTGTCCCATTGTTTATGTGTATGTCTGTGACTGTATACAACATTATTTCCCATTTGTACCATACAGAGGATATTAAACTATCTACACACCCTTTCAAATCTTAGTTGCCTTGAGGCCTGGCATGAAGTCCCATTAAATCACACTCTGTTTCATTTAAATATAGCGGCGTCGCAGCAAATCAAAGTGGAACAAAATGCTATTTCTGACTCTATAAAAATGGATTTTAAATAAGATTCACAGATTTCGGTGTCATAGTGTGTCTTTGTGTTTGAGTTGCTTTCAACTAACTGCATTGTTTCAGTCAGATGGCCAAGTTCAGTTAAATGTGAGCCATCCTCAATGGAAAAAAACATTATTTATAGGTTGTCTGTGCAACAGCTTATTAGCTTATAGTTAGGTGGCAACTCTAGTGGCTGTAGGGAGGAGGTCATGGCAGATGGATGGGTCAAACAAAAACAGGACTTTCACGCAGCAGACCATTGTTTGTGTCCCGCCTGAAACCACAAGTTAGCACGTTGAGTTATTTTAAGTTAAGTACGTAACTACGTTAGTATGTAACGTAACTGCGTTAGTACGTAACCACGTCAAGTATATTCTCTATGTACACCCATGAGTTTCTCTTTATACATTCATGATTTTAACCCAAACCATGATCTTTTCATAAACATAACCAAGTAGTTTTGTTGCCTAAACCTAAACTAAGTAGTTCCATTTCACAATGTTAACCATGTGTTTAAAACTGCGACCGTTTCACAACGTTAAATAGAACATTGATGGTCATTTATTATGGTCCCATTTAGAGTCAAATAGACCATAAAGCAGGGTATATGCTTTAGGGTAAATGGACTTGCATTTATATAGCGCTTTTCTAGTCTTCCGACCACTTTACACTACATGTCAGCATAGGTCGCTTAAAAATTGTCTTATTCAGCGTTTGGTTGTACTTAGCTCCACCCTCTCGTGTCACTTCTGGTTGCAAAAAAGCAAGATGGAGACTGCCAAAATGCCGAACTCGAGGCTTCTAAACCGTAGACCACAAACCAACGTGTGACAGTGACTACATTCACTTCTTATAGACGCAGTTTTTTTTCCCCCTATCCAAGATTACTAATTTTATCAAGCGGCATTTCCATCAGAAAGCAACTGCTCTTGATAGTTTGTTTGTGTTACAGCCTCCTGGTAAAGGACCTTTCAATCAGGTGTAAAGAAGCAGAATAATTAAGGTCTTAAAAATTCATTTTTGCTAGTTTGAAGGTCATATATATATATATATATTTTGTGCTTCAACAATTTTTATATTTTATACTAACAATTTCTTTAAATAACAGAATATTTTACTTTTTTTGAAAGAGGATGTTTTTTTTTCACACAGCATCCTTCTTTTCAGTCTGAGGAATTTGTCTGACTAATTCCTCCTTTTCACCGATGTATTATTATGGATGGGCTGTGCATAATGCTTTGGCATCAATACTCGCCTCGTGCATGTTTTTCAGTGAATACACATAGATTTCTGAGCCCGTTGAAAAGGTTCCTGTCGCAGGTAATCAATACAAAACCATGTTTGCTCTAACTCATGCCTGAGCCTCTGAATGCAGACGCTTTCTTTGTCTCTGGGAGAGGTGAGCATTGTGCATGATCCGCTGACTAAGCTCCATCTGTAACAAAGTAACGCGATAGGAAACCAATGGAGTGAAAGCTCTGAGAAACTTTATGCAAACTAGCACCTCGCTTTGTTGGATCTGAATTGAGCCTTTGATAAACAAAGGCTGTGGAGCATAATACAGTCAGTGTGTGGGTGTCCTTTCTGGTCAAAGTGAAACTTACAACTGGAGAACCGGAGGACTATAATCACTAGGCGTGTTCACTTAAGTCAATATTCGTATCTCTGTCTGGATTTGTTAAGATAGAAACATTACTTGTACTTGGATTGCGATACAACTTGCTGTTTTTTGTCAAGAACATTGCTGTAGTTGTGATATTGATGCATTGTCGTCACTGTTTTATAGTCTCCTATAATGACTTATAACAATGATTGGCTTCTGAACACAATATAATGTAAGGAGCTGTAACATTCACATGCTCCTTTTCACAATGGTGTGTCTTTGGGTTTGATTGCCTTATCACGGTTCTGCTGCCAACTATAATATTTTAGACTTTGGAGCTTGTCAAAAGCACATGAACACATCGGAATGCAGACTTTTCAAACAACTATGCTAACTTTAAATTAATCCCCAACCCAAGCAAGTTTCAAGTCTCCAATGGAAGCCAGTGGCAGCCTGGAAGAAAAGACAATTCTTCTACAATATCTAGAAAAAAAAAGAAAAAAAATGTTCAAATGCCTAAAACGACCTATGTTTGCAGTTGGCTGATAAGAAAAAGCTGTAGCTGTATTAATTATGACTTTAGAAGCAAAAGAGAAAGTAGCGAGTAGGCTTGGTCGTGTTGCTCTGGCTCTATCTATCTGGTGTGGAGAGGAGGTTGTGTTGCTCAGGCTCTACCTGTTTGGCGTGGAGAGGAGGTCGTGTTGCTCTGGCTCTATCTATCTGGCGTGGAGAGGAGGTTGTGTTGCTCAGGCTCTACCTGTTTGGCGTGGAGAGGAGGTCGTGTTGCTCTGGATCTATCTATCTGGCGTGGAGAGGAGGTCGTGTTGCTCTGGCTCTATCTATCTGGCGTGGAGAGGAGGTCGTGTTGCTCTGGCTCTTTCTGTTTGGCAACACCGGGAAGCTGCTTGACATCCTCCTGGATCCACCTTCTCACATATGTTCACATTACATGTATTTTTTTTTGTCATATGGATTGTCTATGTTGTATTTTCATTATGTTGGTACTCTGTACAGCCGACATCTGTTGCACGTCTGTCCATCCTGGAAGGGGGATCCCTCCTCTGTTGCCCTAAGCTTTCTTCCATTTTTTCCCTGTTAAAAGTTTTTTTTTCATGGGGAGTTTTTCCTTATCCGATGAGATGGTCATACTGTAAAGGACAGAGGGTGTCGTATCCTGTACAGATTGTAAAGCCCCCTGAGGCAAATTTGTGATTTGTGATTTTGGGCTATACAAATGAAATTGACCTGACTTGATTTGACTAGTGTATACCCCGATGAAATATCAGGAAGGTATGAGAAAACAGATATCACCCAAGCCTAGTAGCAAGACCTTGGAATAATGTCACAAAACATTTTAGGAAGCAGTTTTGGGATTGAGGTGGATGGATGGGTCAGTAGGCTAAACGATTATAGGCATAAGGGAATGCACTGACAAACAAATTCAGACTTGTTTCATTTGTATAGCCCAAAAAATAAAATGAATACAATATTAACAACTTAGATCAATGATTTAGACACTAAAAAAAAAAATTTCCACAATATCTGCATAGGCTGTGTAGTGAAAGGAGCATTTCAGTCGATCAGCAGCTCAGTGCTCCATCTGTCTACACAGGATACACACAGAGGTGTACAGCGATGTCCGTATCTGTATCTGTTCAATCAACAAAATGATCTGTGTCTCTCTCTGTATTCGGATACACCAGAAGTGGGATTAATTGATAAGTAAACCTAACTAATCTCACTCCTCATACCTAAACCTAACCAACCCAACCAACAAAGGCAACGAGTAATAATAGACTGAGTGGTGAGGTCATGCCTTCACCATGCAAAGAACACGGTCTTCCATCTCCAACACTACTAATATGTTTTGAGCATTCATGTCAAGTATGGTTAAAAAGTACAAAATCACCAGTTTGGTCAGGCAAGACTCAACTGTCACTTCCCATTACAAATACTATACAAACAGTATTTCAAAAAGAGCATTTCTTTAAAATGTGTTATTGCTTTGCCGAATATCACATTAAGATTCAGGGACATCCCTAATGATAAGTGTACAATAACAACTTCTTGACTTCAAATTTGATGCCGGTTGCAATACATTTCCACCACCTCTCTTCCCTCCTCCCTCCGCCCTCCCTGCCTCCCTCCTTCCTTACACAGCAGTTTGTTTGTTGTCTCCCTTCTATTCATTCCATGTAAAAAAAAATGGCACTACAGGAAGGACATGAGAAAACTAATGAGACTATTAATTTTTCTTTTTTTCCTGCCGCAATGCAGAGAAACGGCGTGATTATGGTGGGTGGAGGGGGGGATCAAGAAGTTTGGGGCAGCAGGGGGTGTGGGACGGAGGGTGGTTGGTGTGTCCAGCAGGGAACCTGGATGGAGCTCGTAATGATGCTGTAATTATATTTGGCATGAGAAGGTGGCCGAGGGGCTACCGTTAATGTAGCGTTGGGGGAACCTCATTAGGCTTTCACATGGCCTGACAGTTTCATTAAAGCCCAGTCGTCCCAGTCTGGCAGCGCAAGTCCAAAGTATTTATAAAATAAATCTTTAAGCCACCCCCCCCCCTCCCTCCCATTCTCATCCTCTCCCCTTTCCCTGACTGCTTCTTCTTATTCAGTTTGTCTATATGCATATAAGGCGGAACGTCGGTTCCGGCTAATCGATGGAGAAGGCAAAACAGCTCACTGTCTTGTCTCCGCCTATCTCTCTCATTAGTGTTAAGGTCTCTTTTAATTTCAGCCCCTTATCTATCAGTGTAATGGTTTGGCTGCTATCGATTGCCTCTTTATGTATTGCCCGCTGGGGGCTAGCAGAAATGCGATGGTCCAAACTTTTGGGGAGTGCTGTTCGGCGCCTCGTTTCTGCTCATTTTAAACAAGCGTCAGTGATGTATCAGGAATGTCTCGACATGCCACTGAGGACGCGAGGCAGAACCGAGACTTGTAGAGGATGTAAGCCAGGTGATCAAGTATTTAACACACACTACCCTACAGAGGAGCTGACGAAGAGTCACATCTTGGAGCAATTCGAGAGGAGGCAATCAGCTCCGGCACAGCTTTGCTCTCTCTCTCTCTCACTCTCTCTGTGGACACACTCACATCTGACTCGCTTTGAGCACCTGAATCGATCACACACACACACACACACACACACACACACACACACACACACACACACACACACACACACACCTACATCAGTACCTCTCCCCTCGCAGTTTGGCTCCTTGGATGTGAGAAGAGAGAATACACCAGTCATACCTGGCTCTGCAATATGAAATGTGTGGCCAACCTGAAAGGAACAGAGTCAGATGTTCAGCCAAGTAGATGTTCAAGTTTTTTTTTTTTTCTTTTTGTAAAATTACTTCATGCCCTGCTAGTGATGGGGCCAAAGGGCACTCCACACCAACAATAGCACTACAGCAAAGCAATGCAAGACGCTGCGTAGGTGTGAGCATGCTGCTATGGGGTAAACGATAAAGAAGATTTATCAAACACTAAGACACTCCACTGTGGATTACTCCTTTGAGGCTGGATTGTATTACTTTGGAAACTTCCGAAGCTGGTGAGAAGCTTTGGAGGATCTGTTTCTGCACCCCTGGTTCCCGGAAGTAAAAGTCCCATTCATTTTTTCCTCATAGACAATGTCAGTCCGCTGTTTGATGTCCGTGTCAAGGTCCTTGCGCCAGGTGTTCTTGGGCAGGTCATTCTTTCTTTTGTCTTTTGGGTTCCTTCTAAGGGCCTGTCTGGTGATGCTGGTACCGGGTTTCCGGAGTGTGTGGCCGATCCATCCCCATCTCCTTCTGCCGATCTCTTCTTCTACCGGTTTTTGACCTTGTTCTCTGCCAGAGATCGTTGTTGCTGATGATATCTGGCCAGTAGAAGTTTAAGATCCGCCTCAGGCAGTTGTTTATAATTGTTTGTACTTTTGTTATTGTGGTCTTGGTTGTTCTCCACATCTCTGAACCGTAGAGGAGTATTGGTTTGATGTTGGAATTGAAGAGTCTGAGCTTTGTCCGCCGGGTGATTTCTTTGGAGCTCCTGGTTGAATCATCAGTATGAAAGATGAACAACGGCGTGCTTTTTTAAAAATAAAAATTCAAACGATACAAGCCTGGGAAGTATCGTTTGAATTTTTGGGGGAAACTCTCGCAAGATTCTTAAGATTAGGCATTGACCTTGAATAATTAAGGTTAGGCATTGACCTTGAATAGTTAAGGTTAGGCATTGACTTCGAATAGTTAACGTTAGGCATTGACCTTGAATAGTTAACATTAGGCATTGACCTTGAATAGTTCAAGTTAGGCATTGACTTCGAATAGTTAAGGTTAGGCATTGATTTTGAATAGTCAAGCTTAGGCATGGACCTCGAATGGTTAAGATTAGGATAGGTCGTCGGGCAGCAAGTATCACGAGAAGTCTTTGCAGATCTTAGATCAGATTTCACAATTTGCCGGCTCCCTTCTGCCAAACTTATGTCCACAATCCTGTGGACATAAGTTTTTGGGGAAGAAGGTGCATTTCAGCACGAAACATTCAAGTAGGTAGCTTAAAAGCGTCTGACGTGCACCGTTAACGGCACATAAAAGCTAAACATTGGTTTTCGGAAAACAGACACTTTTGGATTTTGGGTTAGTTTTGGATAAATTCAGTGACTATAGTGACACGTAATGCAACGTTGATGGCTTTGAATTTGCCACAGCTCTGATCTGACTGGCCTCCTCCACAGCAACGGTGGCCGACACCAACACTTGTGTCTCATTAAAATGACTGAACTGTCTCTGTTCAAAGATGGTCTCTGGTGTCAAATGTGAATGTACCCCTTTTTGCTTTCTTCAGTCATTCACTGACTCCTGGTCAAGGGGTCCCAGATGATGTTGTGGGTGGTTTCGGTCTGGTTTTCACAGACAGCTGATGTTGTGTGTTTCGGGTGTTCACAGAGTCTCTTGTTCATGTTTCTTGTTGTTTCATGTGTCATTGAAAACTCTGGCAACAGCTGTGTTTAAGCTAAGTTGTGAACCTACCTTGAGGTCTTATTGATAACATTTTTATGTAGAGACATTTTTTTAAATTATAATACATCCACAGAACTACTTGGTTAAGGTTAGAAAAAAAGATCATGGTTTGTGTTAAAATAGCCTAATAACATAACAACGTAATGTAACAACCGTAACTACAACAAATAAGTAACAACCACCCTTAGCAGCCTTTCTTACGTTACGTTAATTCTCTCTAGGTTCATCACCAGAAAGTGGAATTGCGAGGTTCATCCACAAGAATAAATCATTTTCTCTCATAGACTGATAGAACTCTCTGTATCTCCAACAGAGTTCAATCTGGCTTTAGGGCCAATCCATCAGAGACTGAAGAGCTGTACGCCGCTAGAACTGATCCTGCGTCGTATCCTCTTCATCCTCAAACTATCTGCTGCCTTTGATACTGTCAACCAGCAGATGCTCCTCATCATCCATGCTGACCTGGGGATCTCTCAGGGATTTGCCTCCCACCTGTCGCACCACACTTATCAGATATAATTGAGGGGAGCTCTCCACGGTGCACCGTCTCCTCCGGGTTCCCTCCGGGCCCAGTCTGGATCCACCTCCCCCTCTTTCTCTAATCCGCACTGCTCGGCCCTGCGCTGAACTCTCTGAGTTCCTCTTCAAGACCATTTCCTGCCCAGACGGCTGAGAATCTTGGTGAAACTCAAAAGGCTCACTGTGTGACTTGGTCCTGCAGGTTTGCTCTGTACACATACATGTAACCAGGCGCAACCTCAGCATTGACTCAGAGAAGCTCTTTGTTCCTTCATGTGAGTATTGCAACCATATCTTTTTTCATTTGTTGTACTTTCTGTTGAAAAAGAAACCTTTTTGAGGATACCCTTTCTTTATGCAGGGTTCTAGGTAGCAGCCTGGTCTTTAGTGAGTTGTGAAAAGGAATGTTTTATATTTGCTGTAGTTGTAATTGGTAGGCTCACTGCAACATAACACTTAACAAAGCTGACATGTCAAGGTAACTTTGGGGGGAAAAAAAGGTCCTTCATCTCTGTTCATCAAACAAACAGCCTCTTTCACCATGACCGCCACAGCTGTGTGTCCTCGATTCACCTCAGACAATGCTTTTGTTCTGCTTTGTATCATCAATCACTCTGTAATTTGAATGCTATGTTTTTGGAGTGTTACAATACCTACCAGCATATTTGAAGGTCCCATATCGTAAAGTGAGATTTTCATGTCTTTTATATTATAAAGCCGATTTAAGTGATATATAAATACTGTGAAATATTCAAAACACTCAATCCATGGAGAAATACACACGGCCTGTATTCAGAAACTGTGTATTTGAAACAAGCCGATTTCTGTCCATTTGTGATGTCACAAATCTACAATATTTAGACCATTTCAAAGTATTAAACATAAACATACTAAATGTGTCCCAGTTTATTTCCTGTTGCAGTGTGAATGACATCAGCAGACAGGATGTAAACATGGATGCCAGCTGTTTCCTAGCAACGCAATTCCTTTGCCATTCCGTTGAAATGTGCTAAAACGGAGTGTTTCAGACAGAGGGTAAATACAGGCATATTCAGACAGACAGTATGAAAAGAAATAATGTGTTGTTTTAACATTAAAGCATGTAAACATGTTCTAGTAGAACCCAAAATTAAAACATGAACCTGAAAATGAGCATGATAGATCCCCTTTAAAACCAGTTTATTCAATTTTGATTGATCCATTTTAAAAACTCCAATAATTAAAAAAAAAAAATAATAAAAAAGTAGAAAAAAGTGTTGTATTGTGTTTGTGTAACAAATATGAACATAAACATTTTTTATTAGTTTTTTCTTTAGAGCATCAATGTTAACTGCCAGAAGTCCCTTTTTTAATGTGATATCATCATGCGTCATGTAATCCCATGAGGAGCATTTCAATGGAATGACAAAAAAAAGAATAAAAAGCATTCATTTATATAAAGATAGCATAGACCTGGCTAAACACAGAACAGTATTATTTGCCATATGGCAAATAATTTTGTCATCTTCCTTAACCACTTGAGGGATGAAGCTAATTTCAAAGAAAACAGTCGAAATATTGAGAAAAATAAAAACGTTTTACATTTTAGTTCAGTCAATATTTACGTTTAAGATGCAACATGCTGTATGTATCAGCCATAGGTTTCATGGGATTTAGGAATTAGACTAATATGTACACCAATAGTACTTACTGCAGGGAGATTATTATTATCTGATTGCTTGTGTTTCTTGCTCCGTCTGACTTTAGCAATGTTCCCAGATCTCAGCAATTCCTATCGTCAATAGAATATCATCATAACCATTAGAAATGATGGAAAAATGATCCAGTAGTAATAAAACTGAATTATTCTTGTTGTCAAGTTGTCAATGCTTTTGTTTTGAAACACGCAAGAACAAATGACCTATTTCAAGTAGAAACAGCTCACTCTGTTACCATGTGTTGATATTAATTACTGGTTGATGTGCAGTGTGCAGCAGAGCATCTCTCCAGTATGATCGCTGCTTTGTAGTGTATAGTGTTTATGTTGGACCGTGCATAGAGTTTTATCTCCTCATCGAGTTTCAATGAGGTGTCAAACTGACGGCTTTGAATGGAAAATGCAACATTAATTTAGCCATATCAGGGACTCGTTTTCCGCATTTGATTCAGTCTCAGCGTGAGGATGTGGTCAGTTTAATTAAATCTCACGTGTCTCTTTTCTCAGATGTGCCGACTTGGACGCATGTATTGCAACATGATCTTGATCAATGAAACAACATGTGTACAGAGTGAATCCCGTTAAGCGCCTCCGTCTGCAAAAACAAGTAAATTACATGCTGGAGAACGGCATTGCAGAGTCTTGCTGTAGTTCACCTCCTGCCTGCTTGCTGATAAATCTGATGGCTCAGACCGGTTTTGCACTGATTGCCGTAAAGTGAAAGGGGTCACGAAACCAGACTGTTTTCCTCTTCCTCGAGTTGAGGACTGCGTTGATCATGTTGGTGGTGCAGAGTATCTAACAAAACTTGACCTGTTAAAGGGATACTGGCAGGTGCCGCTAACTCCTGGTGCAAGAGAGATCTCTGCCTTCGTGACTCCTGATGCCTTCTTGCAATATACGTTGATGCCGTCTGGCGTGCGTAACGCCCCTGCTACATTTCAGCGTTTAGTAAACACCGTCTTGTCAGGCTGTGAAGCTTACTTGGATGACATTGTGGTGTATTCAAGTTTGTGGGGGGAACACTAATCAAAGACTTATGCGCTGGGCACTTTTCCTACAACCCTTCAACGTGGAGGTGAAGCACGTGAAGTGTAAGGAAAATGCCCCGGCCGACACGTTGACCCGTTGTTGATTTGCGATTAACGTTCATTGCACTTCCGTTATTCGCCATCTTAGGGTGGGGGTGTTACGCGTGGGCCTTAATGTGCCACAGGGCAAACTGTTGTGGGTGTGTTTTTTTGTTTCTCTGTCTCCCCTCCCTTCTGACATACTTTTTTTTCAGGAGGAGCACACCTGAGATGGTGCGCTGATTACGAGAGGGAAGAAAAAGGGCGGAGGGATGGTGCGTAGAGGCGCATATTAACTGCTCGGGAGACTCCCGTCTCAATTGTTTAGTTGTTTTGATCTTAGATGACCTTTTTTCCCAGCATTTAGTTTGTGACTTTGTTTTTGGGCTGAAGATCTCCGGTAGTTAAGTTTTCGTGCTTTTTGGTTTAAGTTAGATACTTTTGAGTTTAGAGGGATGAGCTTGGTGCGACGGACCTCTGTGTGGCTGGCCCAGCGACTTCCTCTTCTTTTGTTCATTTAACCGGGATCTTCAACCTTTTGTTTACTAAGCTACATTTTTGATAGTTACTTTTGTCCTGATTTAAAATAAATTGATTGTATTATTTTCACAGAACTGTCCCATTGCGTCCTTTCATATGCTTTGGTCTCTTCAGAGCCTTTGTTTGTTTGAGAGGCCGTAACAATAATCATTAGAAATGATGGAAAAAAATTATTCAATTGTAATAAAACTGAATTATTCTTGTTGTCAAGTTGTCAATGCTTTTGTTTTGAGACACACGCGAGAACAAATGACCTATTTCAAGTAGAGACAACTCACTCTGTTACCATGTGTTGATATTAATTACTGGTTGATGTGCAGTGTGCAGCAGAGCATCTCTACAGTATGATCGCTGCTTTAATGATCACAAAGTGTACAGTGTGTGTGTGTTGGACCAGTTTTATCTCCTCGTCGAGTTTCAATGAGGTGTCAAACTGATGGCTTTGAGTGGAAACATTAATTTAGCCATATCAGAGACAAAAACACAGGCAGACAAACGTGGTAGTGAGTGAAGCCATTTTCACACGACACGACTTTCAAAGTCGTCAGATCGCTGTACTGTTCACACTACACAACTCGCTGTCTTGTAATTGGGAGTCTTGAAGTTGTTGCGGTTTTCACACTACAGTACATGACTAACCAGCGACAGGGGAACACGCACTACAAGATCTTTCACCGGGATGAATCCTCGATGAGTGTGTCTGGTTTCCACAATACATTTTGTCACGAAAACTCAAGAAGTGACGTGAGTTATAGTCGTGCTGGTTGATGTTGCAGTTGGCACACATGTTCACAAAATAGCCTGTTTCCACATGCCTTTACTATTTATAGCCTGTCTCCTCTTCTAGGTGCAACAACAACTTTGGCCCATGTTGCAAATGCAACACATAGTAGACACAGTTACAAGCAACCCCTCCCCGAGGTTTTGCCTCAATCCGTGTCTTGTGCTCTCATTTGCTGTAGCTCCACGACAGATTCCCCAACAGGTGCAGCAGATGGGGCCAGGAAAACAGGAGACGGCTGAAGCTCAGCCACAAGAGACTGCTGAAACCCAGGAGAAACGGGTGCCGGCCGGACTGCCAACAGGGGACCACGACCGGATTGCAGACAGCCGACTCAGGAACTGACTTGACGTCAACTGGGATCCCCGACGCAGGAACTGGCTTGACGTCAGCTGGGATCCCCGACACAAGAACTGGTTTGACGTCGGTTGTGACCCAGACGCAGGAACTGGCTTAATGTCAGCTGGGACCCCTGACACAGGAACTGACAAGATGTCGATTGGGATCCCACCGACTCACAAGCTGGTTCAGGGTCCGGCTGGGCATTGAACGTGCTGCTGGGCTGCTGAGACTCTGGGTTGCCGGAAAGCTTAGTCTCTGGAGGCTAGCAAACTGATGGCTAGCCCGCTGGTGACTAGCAGACAGGGGGGCTAGCAGGCTGCAAGATCAGGATCCCAAGGTTAATTGACCGGAGTGGAGGCTGGCTGCTGACTAGCAGGTGGAGAAGCAGGCTAGAACCTAGTAGATTGGGAACCAGGGGTGTTTACAAAATCCTTAAGCCACCCAGGTAAGGAGCTCCTCAGCCATGGCTTAGTGGTTACTTTACAGCATGCCAAGTTCAGAGCTGCGTCTTGGATCTCCCTACAAGAGGCTCTCTTCTTTCCCCATACAGGCATGTCATGAGGTAATGAGTCAAATCATATAATACGTCTCGGAAGGTGTCTGCTGAGTCTATACTGGCCAGTTTGTACTGTATCATCTTTAACCAGTAGGCTATATGACTTTTGACCATCATGTTACTAACTTGTCCAGTCCTGTTTTTTTGTCCAGCTGAGAAATATTGCAAAAATCTGCTTGTTTGTGTGTCTGTGTGTGTTTCAGCTCGTCTCTCTCGTTCTCTGTTTAAATACGACTGAGGCGGTATGTTTTTTGTGAACAGCACAATTAACCCCTCAACCCTCTGGAATCATCTCCCCCAAACTATCAGAGCTGCTGAGTCTTTGGACTGTTTTAAACAGCTTCTAAAAACCCATTAGGCGTGCCTTTCTGTAGATCTCATCCCTGTCGTATGTTTACTCACTTACTTACTGCAACTTCAGGTGAAACCACAAGTAACCGGACTCAAACACATGACACAGAGAGAGGAGTGAGATCCAAAAAAAACACAGTCTTTACTCACCAGAAACAGGTACGGTACGGTACACATGAAGTCAGTCCAGAAACAGGTAAAGGTATCCAAAAAAATGCTAGGGCAAAGAAAGAGTCTAAAAATTAACTGAAGAAATGTCTAAATCCCACTAGGAATACTCGAGGAGAGGAGGCAGGAAAGCTAAGCTCAGATGAACTGGCACAGACAAAGGAGAGCACACAGACTAATAGTCAATGAAAGGAGGTCGATAACGAGGGACAGGTGACAGCAGGGCTAATGAGGGACAGGTGAAAACAATCAGGACGAAGGCAAACAATCACACGGGCGGGAAACACACGAGGACAGTGAGCGAAGTATCTGAAACGAGAGACAGAGGTGAGTATACCAATATAAAACAGGAAATAATAACTAAAAAGTGGGAAAAAGGAAAACATAACCTTAGAGGGGAGAGGGACATGACACAGTGTTACTTGAGTGCTGAAGTACTGTCGGGTATATAATTAAAAAAAAAAAGCAACAAGAGCGTATGTGCTGCTCGGGGTCTCACTTCAGGGGCTTGTTCCCCAGACGCTACATGCTTGTTTGTCGAAACTATCTCATCCAACACCTCACACTGCTCTTTCAATTTCTCTGCACTGTGCGCACTGTGTTTGTCTTTCATATGTTGCAGAAGCAAGCAGCTCACTTCAGGGAATAGCCCCTTCCCTCCCGCAGACTACCTCCTAATTTATGGGCAGCCTTAGGGGTAACAGAGAAGCTACTTTTGAGAGATTCTTTGCATTCGATTACATGAAAATAAAAGTATTAAGAAATTGTTTTCTTGTGGTTGTCTTTTTTTTTATTATAAGTAAATCAAATATTAAACGTGTAATCTTTAAAATTACTATGACAATCCTTTAACTGGCTATGAAACAGTCTCAATTTAATACTGATGCCTCTTTATGACCTATGTAAGATAAGAGACCATCAGCAAGAAGATTGACTATTTCTAGTTATTCTTAATGCTCGTCATCGGTGCCACCTGGTCGGATTCTGGCGAAATCAGACGATATCACGCAGGTTCATCAGAAACTCCTCCAGCTCCTCCAGCAGGGCCTCCGGCCCACTATGGACAGACCCAGATCTGGCTTCTCTGCCGCCTTTGACCTTCAGTTGGAGCTCCGGTGGGAGGTGGAGGGCTCTACACCCGGCTGCAGCGTATCCTCCTATGGCCAGGAGCAGAGCTTCAACTCGCTGCCCCGCTGGGAGCCAACACAGACACCACGCTGCCGGAGGCCGTATTGCTGGGCCCGCTGGAGGGAAGGGATGCACAGAAAAAAAACCAGAACCAGGACTGTGTGGAGCAGACTGTCAGACCCTTTTGTCCTAAGGGACCACCAAAATCAACACAAAATGAAAGTTCCTCGTAGGAATATTCAACGCATTCTCATCCCAACTCGATGATACTGACGCTTTGTCAGACCCTCTTGGCGTCACTCTTCTGCGTGTGCTTAATGTTGTGAAGTAAACAAAAACACTTGCTTAGGTTCAGGCAATGAAACCACTTTGGTTTAGGAAAAAACATACATGTTTGGGCTTAAAGCTGCTACGTTTTTACAGTGAAAATGAAACTGAACGTTGTGAACACGAGACACGAATGAACAGCTGATTGCAACATGACGCACGGGACACGGACAGCTGGATGAAAGCCTTGTGTTTTTTAAACCCATCTACCTCCCCTGTGTCTTTTCACTCTTAAAGCTATGTCACCACACTCCCGGCGCACTTTCCCTGAGTGTTTAATATTGACTTGGATGGGTTTACGCTGTAGTTAATGGAACGCCCGGTGCGTCTCATACTGGTGTTAAAGGGTGCTTTAAGTGTCGTATCTATTGACGATGGCCGTGACAAAGCGTCGGTATTTGACGCCCTGGTAATGAGCACAGGCTGAAATATTAAGCTTTCATTCCTGGTTGATTTAGCGACACACATGGTAACTGTTGCAAACAATAAGTGTGGTTTAACACTATGGCGAACACTCTTTGAGGAGCTGGTGTAACAGTCACAGCCACACAAACTATTTTCCCTCACTGCTGCACACGGCGTGAGAAGTTTTCCACTCAAATAGTAGGGCACAGTAAAACAATTTGCTGAGGTGTACACCCTGGTCCACTGTCCTTTTAAAACTGGTCTGCTGCCAAAAACTGCCCTAAATGACTGTTGTCTTGTTTCAGCCCTGTCTCCTAAAAATGATGCTCCCATACAACGAAACTGCATTGTGAATTAGGTGTTGAGGGAAAGGTATTTTGTCATGGATTACGTTTGTTTTTCACGTATTATTGTGGTGGATGGGTGGGTCAAAATACGCAGGACTTCCGCCCAGGAGATCGCTGCTCATCTCCCGTGTGAAAGTTTAATTTATGTCCGTAGCTTAATAACGTAACAAATAGAGTTTTAAGCCAAAGTTTTATTTTACTAAACCTAACCAAGTACTTTTGTTGCATTTTTTTTGTATGGCTTTCAATCGAGTAAAATATTTAATTGCGATTAATTGCATGATTGTCCATGCTTAATCACAATTAATCACAAATGAATCACACATTTTTTATGTGTTCAAAATGTACCTTAAAGGGAGATTTGTCAAGTATTTAATGCTCTTATCAACATGGGAGTGGGCAAATATGCTGCTTTATGCAAATGTATGGATATATGTATTATTGGAAATCAATTAACAAGACAAAACAATGACAAATGTTGTCCAGAAACCCTCACAGGTACTGCATTTAGCATAAAACAATATGCCCAAATCATAACATGGCAAACTGCAGCCCAATAGGCAACAACAGCTGTCAGTGTGTCAGTGTGCTGACTTGACTATGACTTGCCCCAAACTGCATGTGATTATCATAAAGTGGGCATGTCTGTAAAGGGGAGACTTGTGGGTACCCATAGAGCCCATTTACATTCACATTTCTTGAGGTCAAAGGTCAAGGGACCTCTTTGAAAATGGCCATGACAGTTTTTCCTCGCAAAAATTTAGCGTAAGTTTGGAGCGTTATTCAGCCTCCTTCAGGACGAGCTAGTATGACATGGTTGGTACCGATGGACCTTTAACAGCCCTAGTTTTTCTGTTTTGTTTCAATTTATAATGTTAACCACACGTTTAAAACTGAAATATGTTTCCGTTGAAACATAATTGAGATATTTGTAAGGTGAATGTAATTGTGTAGGTGACAGGGTTGCAAAATTGGGCTTTCGGCAGGATATTTGTTTTTCTTGTAAATCTTTTTTTTTTTTTTTTTATAATCTCAGTTCATGTGTCCTACTTTGGTTTTTTCCAATCCTGTGCCATGATGCTGTCTTGGATTTGAGGATACTAATATAGGCTTACAAAATAACCAACTCAAAGTTAGGGAGATAATCACATACATGTGTTGAGCTACAGTTAAATACTACTGTGCTCTTAAGCAACCCAGTGCTTTGGCGTTTGACGCTTATCACCCAGAGACAGGTCTGCTTGAGGCGCTATCATATCTGGGAGCGCAGCCCCTGCCTGCCTGCCTGCCTGCCTGCCTGCCTGGTCCTTTTTTCTCTTTTTTTTAATTTTTCTTTTCCCCTAACACCTAACATCTGAGGCACTGAACCCATCAGGCCCAAGTCAATACCCAGCTTCCTGTCTTCATGTAGCCTCGGTGCATGGCTTTGATTTGAATGTGAATCACACTGCGGGGAACAGGAACTTCTCCTCAAATGCCACTTTTACTGTCTGATTAAACAGCTGCTGTTTCTCTTTCGGCTTGCATAATGTTCTCTCGGCGTTGGACACACTTTTATTTTCTTCTCTGAGCAGGTAATTACAACACGTGGGAGGTCAGAGTAATGATATAGAGCGAGTCGATTACACCAGTTGCTAGGTAAACGTCCACTGATTAGACGATATATATATAGTCGCTGCAAAATGCAAGTAGTGCTGGTCACACAAATGTTTCTTTGTGTAAATAGTGCTACATTGCAAATACAACGTTATACAACACATTCTCGCTCCCAACTCAAATACTGCCACTTGGTTAGTGCCCCTCCAGGAACAGTTGGTAATGACATTTAATGCCAAACTCAGTAGATACACAGAACACAGAGCACAGAACAGTTCAACAATCCAGCAATGAATCTCCACAGTCTCCGACTACCCGGTTGGTTCGGCGGTCAGAACCGGACCGTGAAACAGATGACTGGGCGGTAACGTTTGCCCTATAACACACACGCACACACAGTACAGTTCAGGTAAAGGCAACGGTACCGTAGAAGAAAAAGGCAGGAGACGTAGTCGGGGAGGTAGAGGATCCGGAACACCAAACAGTCCAAGCAGACAAACCAGCATGGGACAGGCAGAAGGTAAGTCGAAGCCAGGCAGAGGACCGGGAAGCCAGCAGGTGGGCATACTCACAGAACACACCCATGATGACGAGTGCGGTGACACGGTGAGAGTTTCTGGACCACCGGAGACCAACAGGTAAGTAGACTGGAACACTCGCACTGTAGCGTCGTCGTCGGACGGAAACAACAAGTTACTGTTGTGTGAGAGTAACGTAGTCTGTTTATTTCTCTGAACTGGAAGTGTGCACACATAGTAGGGTTCTGTATAACATCCTCTGCTGTAACCTCACTTTAGTTCCACTTACAACTTTTAGTTGAACTTTTAATATATTCAACTCCGCTGTAATAACACCCCTTTTACAGGTATCTTAGCAATGAACTAAGACATTGACCTCTGAAACAACTTGAATGTCTTATCACGTTTTTCTACCATTCATAAACAGAGAAAATAGAAAACATTTATCTCCAACAATTTTCCCTTTTATTTTATTTTTTTTTTTCTCTTTCTCCCAGTAACTCACTTACAAGACCATACGCACAGGTGGGCGTGACACACGGCCTGAGTTAGTCACGTATGGTGTGTTTGTCACATCCGTATGTCTGTGGTTGTTTGTGTCTTGAGTGTGTGTCTCTGAGGGTGTGACAGGTGTATCAGGTGGTGTTGACTGCACTTGTGGATGGTTTACTGTGCGAACCTGTGAGCGGTTTCTCCTGACCTTCCTTCATCAATGTCAATAATGTAAGATATGGGTGTTGTGGCATGTTGAACAGCTGTCCCTGAATTTTTTCTCTTTTGCCAGCCACACATTTTGGCCAGCCTGCAGTGGTGGCAGAGGGCGGGCTCTGTGCCGCAGGTTGTAGTTGCGTCGTTGGTTCTCCTTTAGCCGCTTCTCTGACTTCCTGAACCCTCTGATATTCGGCCAGCGGGGATGAAGACTCGCTGGGAGCTGGGAGCTGGGACCTGTGTGCTGTAACCTCACTATAGTTCCGCTTTACAGAACAACAAGCAGCCAAACAGGAACCAAGAACGCACAAGCAGATCTCAGAGTCGGGAACAGAAGGCCGGTGGGTTTACCGGGAATCAGACGAGAGTAGATTTTAGTTTGTCTTAGGTTGATTATTTGTTAAGGGATATGCAGGTTTAGGGGGTGTGCTTTTGTTTTCTTTGTCTCACATTTTCGCGCCTCCCGAAGCCCTGGCTTTTTGTTATTTAAGTACCAATCATCAGTGATTGTAACGTTTATTTCATTTATTTTCAACAACAGCAATAAAACAAGTGGATGTCTGAGAACACCGACTGTTATGTTGCTTCCCTCACCCCTAGACCACCTCTGGGTTGTAACAATAAGTAATAATAAAAACAAAATATCTTAAAATGTAGTCTTGAATACTGAGTGAAAATGGATATTATATATTGAAAGTATTTAAAAGGATAATAAGTTGATTGGCAATGTGTTTCTGAGAAGTATCTCCTTCCTCAGGGCACACAAAGCATGAACAAACACAGCCTGTGCGACGGGGCAATCTTTAAAGGATATGTACAGATCTCACAATATTTCTCATATGCCCAAAAGGAGTTATTTTCTGTAAACGTTGCTCCTCTGAAAACCGACTGTGAAGAAACCCCTTCTTAACATGTCTCCAATTTAAGTGGGACAAAATCCACTGTCCCGTTTTCTTGCAAAAAGGTGTTCTATAGTTCAGCTGAAGCTAATATGAGGCTTCAGCAGTTTGAGTTCAAATGGATATCTTCCGAATTTGGAGCCTTTTAACACAAAACTCCCCCTTTATGTATCCCAGACAGTGTGTCCTTGCTGAAGTGCACAAGAGAGATACTGCCATAAAGAGGACATTTTGCACTAAAAAGACTAACTTTGGAAAATACTTTTCTTCTTTTGTCTGATTCAGACATGCTGAATATTAGATGACTATTGGAGGGTACTTTTGCACAGAATGAGGACTGTAGATTGTGACCTGCATCACTTACATTGGAGATGCATTATGAAGGGATATCTTTATGACCCGTGTGAATAACAGGAACATGGACATGTGCATTGTTTTAGGACAGACAATGTGTATGGAGGACGGAACCTGCCAACATCCAACATAAATAAATAAATTACTCGATAAATAAATAAATATGTTATTAAATATAGCAAAAATGTTAAAAATAAATGTAGCCATGAATTAATTGATTTAATGTGACATAAATAGATATGTGTGTTTGAATTTGCACATTTCATTTATTTATCCTTGTATTAATTCCCTTATTTATTCACTCTTCTGTTTAATGTTCCCTTTTATTTATTTATGTATTTATTTTTATTTACTTTTAAATGTATACATTTATTTTTGCATTTATTTGTATTTATTCATTTATTATTTTTCGTTTTTTTCACTTATTTTTTATAAGTTCCAGTGTTTATTTTATATTTATTTTTTAATTCCATTATGTATTTATTTATGCATTTATATTTATTTCTGCATGACTTTTCCTTTGTATTTCAACCCTTATTTATTTCTCCAAACTTATTTATATCTGTGTTCTTTCCTTTATTTTTCGTGATCAGGATTTTTTTTGGCGGGCCTGAAACGGCCTGAAATCATGGCACAATGACGCACTGGAGCGATTCTTAGTATAAACCCTCTCCTAACACTATATCAGCACAGAGCATCAGTGATTCTCCCACTTAATCGTGAGTTACAACACTTACTTACCACAGCCTACAGTTCGCTAGTAGTGGTGCAGTGACCATGTGGCATACCGGGACAAATCCCAGTGGGACGTCAAAAAATCCATTAAGTTAAGTTAAAATAAGTAATTTTGGAGAGGAAAAACTTGCATGGCCATTTTCAAAGGGGTCTCTTGACCTCTGACCTCAAGATATGTGAATGACAATGGGTTCTATGGGTACCCACGAGTCTCCCCTTTACAGACATGCCCACTTTATGATAATCACATGCAGTTTGGAGCAAGTCATAGTCATCCTCTTCAATTTGTTCTGTTGTTGTTGTTGTTATCAAGCTATATATATGAACCTAATTTGTGGATGAAATTATCACCCAAAGTTCTTTATTTGGCTAAATCTCAAACATCAGCCTTCATAAGCCCACGACACACAAAGAAGAACACCCTGGCACTACTAATTGAGCTGCTGGAGAGTTAACTTATTTGCCCAAATGAAATTCTCGTGTCAGTTAGGGTCGCTGGTGGAAAATCTCCACAGAGGAGGATAATTGAGTCTGAAGAGCCCGAATTCAGCAGTGTCTCCTAAACACCGGCCTAGAGGCAGCTCTTCATCCAGGGAAAACCACAATCAACCAACATTCAATCATTTCCCTCCCCCATCCCTTTGGTATCCTTTCGGCATAAAGCAATCACACAGCTGCCAAGGCTATGGCAGTGCACTTACATCACCTTTCAGGATTCTCCGGTATTAAAGTTCACATTTTTCAAACGGTGATCTCTTGCAGCCATTTGAAGTCACAGAGCTGAAAAATTAACCGGTCCAAGCTTCAGAATACATAACACGTGGTATTGGAATTTCAGTGTGAGTGCAACAGTGACCTAATTCAGCTGCAATGTTATGAATGAGTGCACTTTATTATCTGTGTTTCATGTTCTACTAGCACAAAAAAGAATAACGGGGGTTTAAAAGGTGAGTGTGATATAGAGTACATTGAAAAGAAAAAAAAAACAGGACATTATCACCTCCAGAATCTCTCCTGATAGATTGTTTGGACAGGTTCTGCACTTTCAGAGTTGTGTGTGTGTGTGTGTGTGTGTGTGTGTGTGCACGCGAGTGTGTGTCTGCCAACATGGACTCTATGGACTGTTTCTATTTTGAGAGTAATGGCTGCTGGATTCAGGAGGGCCTGTTTCCATCTAATCTCCTTGACTTCTAGACAGGCAATTTGGGACACAGAGATGTGTTATCAGAGGGCCACCTTGATGGCGTGCTCTGATACATGCTTACATCCTCGCTGCATTTCAGAGACGTCCCCACACACTCACCACCACTACTACAGTCACATAATCATTAGCAGAAGTGGTGAAAGAAAGATAAATGAAAGCAAATTTCAATACATTTATTCATGTAGCGGAAGGTATAAGCTACCACCAGTGGTGGAAAGTAACATTTACTCTATTATAACTTAGTACAATTCTGAGTAACTTGTACTTTTCTTCATAATTACTGATCATTTTATGGTACTTTATATTAGCTGCGTAGCTGTGGGTGGGCCTAGGTGGGCCTGGGTCCACCCACTTGGCACTCAGGCCCAGCCAATCAGAAGGCTTCCTTTTTTTTGCTGGATCATCCAGTGAATAGCAGTCAGCGCTGTTTCAATTATCTGACTACGACCATAAAGTGGTAGTGCATCTCACAGCAGCCCCTAGAATTTTACTTTATCCATGTTTAAATAAATACTCCTCTGTGTTTATTGTCTACGTCATCCAGTTACATAAAAGTTACTACGAGTATGCATATACATTTGGCTGAATGTCACCAGATAACGCTGTCACTTGTTAAACGGAAACACCTGTACACCGAGGAACAGAAGTCTGAGGAGCAAGAGGAAGTCGTTCTCAACCGTATATTGAAATGTGAGTGTCTGTCCGTCTTGTGAGGATCTTTGTGTGGCTGTGTTTTTGTGTGAGAGTGAGTGTCTTTTGTCTGGTGAGGATCTTTGTTTCCCCATCTAGGTGCTCTCTCTCTGATTGGCTGGAGGTGTGGGTTCGGTCTGGGGTGTGCCGGCTGCTGATTGGTCCATCCATCATCCCTGCAGTTTAAAAATGATCAGTCTGACAGCAGTCTTGTTCTGTCCTCGGCCTCCAAACCTTTGTGTTAAAGCTGTGGTCTACAGTTGAATTAGTAGCCTTGGTGCCCTAGTTGGCTTCGTAATTGTGTAACTTGTTGTAGGTTTTCTTTGTTGCTAGAGATAGCACTTCAGTGGACCTGGTAAACTAAAATCTTTTCTCCTGTTTATCTGCTGTATCCTAGGAAGCCAGGTTTAGTAACTGTCATTGTGTTTGCTTTTTTATTTTGTTCAGGGTTAGTCAGATAATTTGGCCTTTGTTCACCCTGAGTTATATTGTTTCATTTTATTATTTGTTAACTTGATTTTTAGTAATAAATCTTTTTTACTAAACTTAAAATTTAGTCCTGTGACTGTAATTTGGGGACAGGGGTGGGAACGTAATTTATACTTTTATTTTGTGCCCCCTAGCACTCTAGATGGGAGCGTAACAGGCCCTTGTCACCCTACTGTACTCATAACAAGGCCTACTGGTGAAAGACTCTGGCATCAGGGCATCACATCAGATTGAACTGTTTGTCCCTGCTCACCTTTGAAAGGGACTATGAAGTCATTTCAGTGTTCAACACCAAGAAGCTCCGTCGTCTCCCACTGGAATCATCAAAAGTAAGATCATTTACAATTATGGACTAATGGCCTATTTCATTATTATTATTGTTTATTGGGTATAGTTTATGTTCGGTGTACATAATTGGATTTTATGCTGATGTTGCTGCCAGCTGTGTGTGTGAATATGTGGCCACCGTGCCAGGCTATGTTAAATTGTATTTTGTAACGTTAATGCAGGTGATCTGTCTATACGCTTGATTAAACTGTGTGTGTGAATATGTGGCCGCCGTGCCAGGCTATGCTATTTCTGTTTGTCTCGTTGGATCAGAATCAGCTTGATTGTCCAGATATGAGTAGTAGACCTACACACATAGGCTACCAGGGATCTGACTCTGGTTATTTTGCTCTGATTGTAGGACGGAAATAGAAATGCAGCTAAAAACAAGGTCGACAAAGCTGAACAAGAGTGAAGAGAGAAGATAAATATACATGTCAGGTGCCTGTAAAATCACCTCTGATGATGATGTAGAAGGCTGGTAGGATTAAACTGCGGTGCACGGCTCCTATTTTGGTTCACGTATGCCTTTCAGAGTCTTATAAGTGGATGTTTGGTCTTGGACGGGACAGGCCCACCTGATTTTCTCTGTGCCCACCCTCACTGTGATTTATGCCCACGCCACTGCTCATTATACAGTATGTCCGCTTGATGTCAAGGCAGGCCGCTTCCAATAGAAGAAAGAGCAGAAGACAGAATAAGCAGGAATGCTCTGTTCCTACAGAAAAAGGCCTCATATTTTCATAGAATCCTTGTGAAAACTACTTAAAGGACCGATATCGTGCTCATTTTCAGGTTCATACTTGTATTTTGTGTTTCTACTAGAACATGTTTACATACTTTAATGTTTAAAAAAAACTTTATTTTCCTCATACTGTCTGCCTGAATATTCCTGTATATATCCTCTGTCTGAAACGCTCCGTTTCGGTGCATTTCAACGGAATTTTAATGGAATTTTAATGGAATTGCGTTGCTAGGCATTATTTTGGGTCCATGTTTACTTCCTGTCAGCTGATGTCATTCACATACACTGCAACCGGAAATAAACTGGGACACATTTAGAATATTTACGTTTAAAAGCGTGTAATAGTCTAAATATTGTATATATGTGACATCACAAATGGACAGAAATCCAAACAGCTTGTTTCAAACGCACAATTTCTGAATACGGGCTGTTTGTATTTCTCCATATATTATGCATTTTGATAATTTAATAGTATTTATAAAGCACTTAAACCTGCTTTATATTATAAAAGACATGAAAATCTCACTTTTTACAATATGGGAGCTTTTGAAGGTATAATATGCAGCATTTCCTTAAAAGTATAGACTCATACATAAATAGTCCTTTCCAATCATCACTTCTGCCCCACTAGCAGTGTGTTGTGGTGTCAGAGACCCTGTACCCCCTCTGTTTCTCTCTTTTCTTCTTATTTTGCTGTGTTTTTGACATTTCTGGGCGTCAGCAAATAGCATTTGGGCCCTGTGGGAGTGTGACCCCCAAAACAATAACAGTGAGCAGGGTGTGTCATTTAATATTTTGCTACTAATGTAATCCAGCAATTTGATTATTGAGTGAGCACATACAAATCCCTTCCATTTCTACTGAGTCCAAGGAGAATACTGGTGTCACCTTAATTTAACTATAGGCTCGGGCTTGAATGTTAAACCTTTAGCCAAAGAGAATATTGTCATGCAGCACTTAAAGTAAAACTTCCCGCTCATGAATGCAGAGGACATTTTTCCCAATCAGACGCTCACTTGTCTCACCTCTCTGTTGTTTCTCTCCCCGAGGAAACTTAATAAAGGTGATCAGTCTTAACTAATGGACCATTTGGAAGTGATGTGAGCAATTCTAGTAAAACGCAGTGGTTTTCCTCAGGCACATTTATAAAGCGAGGAGGGGCTGACAGCATTCGCAGCAGAAAATCAAGCTGCGGGAGACATGTTGTTGTAGACCAATTAATTGTGTCAAATTCAAGGAATGTCTGCACAACATCTCTGATGTTTCCCACTATCAGCCGTAGAATCCTGGCGGTAAACAGCAAAGAATAATACTTACGACTGGTTATCAACAGTTGGCCAGCGGTGGCGTAGAACTCAAATTTAGAAGATAACATTAAAATGCACAGGCATGCTCATAGAAACAGTGCATATGCCATTGCATCATTCGTCTCCACCAGATGCTGATTGAACTGAGAACACCCCTTGAAATGTATATTATGCAAAACAGAAAGCCTCAGCCGGGTGTGTATCCGCTTACTAAGTCTACAATGTCATTCTTCCCCACCATTTCCACTTCCTCCTCCCTGTGGATGGTACTCACGCTACTGCTTTCAAGCTAGTGTGCTTTTCTCCCCTCGCATATTGTCAAGAGCCATGTGGCAGACTGCAAAATGCATTGTAGAGGGCTGTTGTATAATATCAACCGCTATACAGTGACCAAACTTCCTACTGCATGAAAGAGAGTAATGGAAATGTAATGTTAATAGCTCATTATCCTAAACACCTGATGCAGCATGGGGGCATGGGGATGTGTTTTAAGTTTGAATATCTTAGTGGAACAGAATCCCTCAGGGGATTTTAAGAAAGAAACACCTCCCCGACGACTTGGAGACCGAGTGTTCCTTAATTATTATATAAACTGCACAGGGCCTTGGTAAATTCTACAGTAGAATAATTTCACCTCGCAATTGAACCAGTTGAATAATATCAGGTACATTTGCCAAATATGGACGACGCCTCAGGCCCTTCATGGTGAAATATTGGGATGGGTTTGATTTGCAAATTAGAACAGTTGGACAGTGAATTTAAACCGGTTAAGCTGGCACACTCATCTGGCAGTTTATTACCTACTTAAAACTAATGCAGTCTAATTCAACAGTTTTATCTGTAACACTTTATTTGGATAGTCCGCCTGCAAATAGTTTACAGAGAATTTGTAATATTTCAACAGCTTTTTAAATGACATTCAACAATTCAACTGTTTTGCTTTGTCTGTAGAGGATGAACAGATTATCTATAGAGTAAATATTACAATTCATGAACATGCCTACATATTCTCAGAATAATTGAGATCAATGGTTCCCAACCTGGGGTCCGGGCCTCCCTTATAGGGGGGCGTCAAAGATCACAGCGGGTGCACCAGGATTGGTCTGCTCTGAGTTTTTCTCAAAATTAGATTTGCCACATGTATAACTAAATCATGAAAATACACTTATTGGATAATTTATGCAGTCCATACATGAAATTTATACGAAACTTTATTTGTTTGCTACTAAGTAAGCCACATTCTGTTTAAATCCGGTATTTGTGCACAGTTGCAGATAAAGATTAGGCTACACTAATATTATTAGTCTTATAGGCTACTATTTGTACAATTGTTGATGCATAGGATTGTTTCAGACTTGTGTGATCCAAACATTTTCAATAACGCCTTGTAAAGTCCAAAAATCAAAAGTTGTTGAAAAAACTAGATATAATATGTTTTTTATCTGAGGACATATTTGTTGGCGTTTAGCCTTTCAAAAACTGATTTTTTTTTGTTTTACTGCGGTCAAAAAAATGCTTGCTCTCCCGCTTGCCACCCACAAATGGAGGCAAGCACTGATAAGTTATATTAATTAAAGAAAGTACTTGATTTGATAAAAAAAAATACTAACTCGGGTGATGATGTCAGAAAAGTTGGTGGGGCAGCTCAGCTTTTCTTAGCTGATTTTAGATGAACTACTGGTTCAAGATAATCTGTTAGTTCAAGATAATCTGTTAAAGGTGCTAAGTGTGTGATCTGTGGTTTAACAAAGTTCTAACCCCATCCCAATATACTTGTGTTTACATCAGAATAAACGCTAATATTAAAGCAAATATAACCGTGGGTTATCATACTAAAATATTCTAACATCAGGAGAATAAAACTTATTTTGAAAGCAATCTTATTTTATTGGTGTCAGGGGGTCGCCATCATGTTTTATAGTGTGCGGGTGTGGAATGTATCTGCGTAGGCAAACCCTGATTGCAGTATGAATAAAAGCAAGATTGGGGTGAAGGATGTTCTTGCCACTTTGATTCACCTAGACGAACAGTTAACTAATTGATAACTCTATATTTATATATAAAATAGCCAGTAATTAATTTTTCTTTGCTTTACAGCATACCAGTGTTACAGTGAGGTCGAATAGGCTGTTTTGAATGTATCTTGGCTGAAAGGCCTTTGTTGCTGGGCCTGTGCATATGGGGCAAATCAAGAGCATGCATTTGTTTGACTGTTGAAACTTTTTACGCTTGGGTGATTACACAAGTAACACAAGTCAGTCTTTAAAATCCACTAACACTCAACGAACAACTTTGAAGACTTCAAGAGTTGCAGAAGTGACTGCTAGTTACTGGAGCGTTCACAATGTATGAGCTCTAACAAGCAACACAGGCACAGCAGCATGCATTCGGAAAATAACTGTACATTACAAACAGGCCTACACTGATACATGGCCACATACAGCCCAATTGCTCTCAAGTAAAACCAGTGCATTATAACCATAGACTGTATATGACGTAGTCACCGTGACGTCACCCATTGGTTTGTGGATTACGGTGTTGAAGCCTTGAGTTCGGCATTTTGGCAGTTGCCATCTTTATTTGTGGCTGTCGCCATCTTGGTTTTTGGCCGTCACCATCTGTATTTTTTGGAACCAGAAGTGACACGAGAGGGTGGAGCTAAGTAAAACCGAATGCTAAATAAGACATTTTTAGGTAGTATCCTGTTAATCACAAGGTAGCCACGCCCTAAAGCATCCCCTGCTTTATGGTCTATTTGACTCTAAATTGGGACCATAATTTACTATATGAACATCATGCTGTATTGGAGAAGACTTGAATGTAGCGATTGAGACCGTAAACTCATGTTTACAATGTTTACCTCCATGCAACCAAAGGAATCGCCCCCTGCTGGCCATTAGAAAATAATGTAGGTTTAAGGCACTTCTGCATTGGCTTCACTTTTCAGAACAGGAAGTTGCCGCCTGATAATGACCTATGAATAACAACGCCTCCAAATGGTTCCCTTTCTTTTACTGTAAAGAAGTACAAGAACATTCTGAAAAATTTTCACCTTTTAATGAACAATCCATTTACAAAACAGATGAACAGCCTGAGATGTCTCATTGATGTCTTGGCTATGACTAAAAACAGAATCTATTGTCAGTTGTCCTTGCAAGTGCTTGTATTTTTCACCATGATGAGTCTGATAGTGACACCGAATATTATATTCTTTGAGCACTTACCTCTGTGAAAAAATACAAACTTGCCCATTTTTTATCTTGGAAAACCTGACGCTGTGTCCACTTTTCTCCTTTTCGACAAAGACATTTTCCAAGAGTGTCAGCAAATTCTTGTCAGCTTATGATTTCTATTTGGTTTAATGCATTTGAGATCTGATTTGTTGGCTTTCTCTGTGGCTTAACAAAGTTCTAACCCCATCCCCATATACTTGTGTTTACATCTGAATAAACACTAATACAAAAGCAAATATAACAGAGGGTTATCATACTAATATATTCTAACATAAGACTCACTTGTTCCTCATCCACATTCACCGCTGCTCTCTCTCTATCTTGCTTCACCACTCACTTCCCACATACGCACACACTCTACACGCTGGCCCTTCTATTCTCCAATGGACCTGCGCTTCTCTTACAACAACTGGCTCTAGATTGGGCCATTTGTGTTTTTGCGTCGTCCACAGTAGTTCTCCATACGCGCTCGGCACACAGGAGAAGTTTCCATTGGTTGCAATCTGCAACCACGCTGCTAGATGTCGCCAAATCCTGGATACTGGATACCAGTGATATGTGGAAATGTTAAACTACAGTCTACATCATAATCTACATATTATGCAAAGTTTTTTGTAGATGTATTTTTTTTGTTTGACCTCTCGAACAACTAACCTCTGCCCTCTTCCTATTAGAGGAAGAAGAGGTGAGCTAGAGGCCTGGTTTCAGTATCGATGTCTCTGGACTCGCTGCTCACAGTCCCAAGGGAACAACCCTACACTGCTGCTCCAGATGGCCAGTGCAGCTGCACCAAATATAATATTCTATTTTGCCCTTATATGGTCCATTTGCACAAGGACCTTCACTTTAATGTGATTAACTCTAATCCATGCAGGTAGAGGCGAGCTGCTGGTAGAACGGATGCTGCATCTATATTGCAAACAAAGCTGCTGTAAATCAGTTCTCTCTGCCTTACATCTGTGTGGTGCCAGTCACGTCTAATGTAGCTCTGGCTGAGCCTCGCAGTTTTGCTCCACGGTTGTTTATGGCTGTTGGTGTCAACGGAACTGTGGTCTGACTGTTTGTTAAATAAAACATACTGCTCAGGAGGGAACTCGTTAGTGCCAGCCTCTCTCTCTCTCTCTCACTCTCACTCTCTCACACACACACTCACACACAATCTAACTGTCAGATATATGTATGAACACAGACACATTCACACCAGATTAGTGCCATGGGAAATGTTGAGTTGACCATTAGCATGAAAACCGGGGTTGAGAGCTGAATAAAACTCCGCCTGAGGTTAAAGTTCTGAGTTTATTCATGTGTCATCTGCCACATTGAACACGGAGTGTGAACATAAACAGGACATTCCTATGTGCAAAGGCTTGGCCTGAGTCACTTCCTATGGGCCTGCATTAGCATAGGACATTGCATGAGAAACATTAAACTTATAGCATCCCTGCGAACGTCATTGAGGAAGCCCGAGATCGGCTCTTCTTCTGCTCTGATGGTTGACTTCCGTGCTCATTCTCTGACAAGTCAAAGAGCAGTGATTTAACCCCTTTAATCCCTTTAACGCCGGCTGCTATTCTGTCTTTCAGAGGCTGTAGCGGGCGTACACATGTATATGAAACTACAAAACCTAAGGAATCCATTTGTACCCATCATGTCATGCCAGCTTGTCCAGAAGAACACTAAATAATGCTATGAAGTTACGCTAAATTTTGGCGAGGAAATACAGGCTTGGCGATATTCAAGGTTGTCCCTTGACCTCTGACCTCAAGATGTGTGACTGAAAATGGGTTCTATGGGTACCCATAAGTCTGCCCTTTACAGACATGCCTGCAAAAACCATGCAGGTTTTTGAATGCAGTATAAATGTTTTATTTTCACCTATTCTAAAAGGGTGTGTTTGAATATTTCTGCATACTGGGTTTCCTAAACAATCTTGGATTACATAAATTGGGTATGACTGTAAAGCTAAGACTCTTGTGGATCCAGTGAGTCCATCTTCTCAATCAGAGCATTTAGAGCACTTTTTAGAAGCTCAAACTTATTTGTAAAAACCTCCAGGAGCTTCGAATTAAAGTCACCTCAGCTTCTGTGAGAGTACACATCTAAATATGACCACGCACATAACCACTTTGTCCAAGATGGACATGCCTTTTACATCACTTAAAGCTGCAGTGGGTAGAAATGACAGTAGTGCATGAGACAGGTAATCGTTAAAAAATAATTTGTCTTCTGTGAGGAAAACAACCAATCAGAGCTGATCTGGAGTCTGCCATCCAGCTGCCATCTATGAGTGCCGGCTCTCATTCACTTGCAAACTCGGATCAAACTAGTCAGCGCTGATCAAATATGAATCAATATACTGGTACTGTAATGCCTATTTCTCTCCTCAAATGTTTTCAGAAAGATCTTGTAGTGCACGGTTTAGCTGTAAAATGAGACATTTTGTGACTCTGCAGCCCTGTTGAGAACAGTTGTGGAAATACCAAGCACCGCCCACTAGCCGGAGCACAGCCAATAGGAACGCTCTCTCTCTCTGAAATGACCTGTGATTGGCCAAAGTCTCCTGTCACGGGCTAGATTTGTTAAAGCCTTAAAACAGAGCCATGAGGAGGTGCAGAAGTCTAGTTATCTCTCTCTCAAAGCACTTGAATTACAAAATGCTGAAAGGTTATTATGGAATGTTTACCCAATGATGCCACAAATAGACTGCCTACCCCCACTTTAAAGCTAGAGTTGTTCTTCAAAAACATTTTTTGTTATATTTATTGAAAAGCTATCTGTGGCTTCCGTGGCACTGTAATAAACTACCTAACTACCTACCTACCCTTGACAACTGCGAGTACTAACAATAGCCATGTTTGTTGTTTACGTTCATAATGGTAATTTTGGGGGAGTGGCTTTGGAGGGAACCTTGAAGGGACGGACCATCAGTGTACCAACTTTTGGAACTAGTGCTGCAGGCTACTTTCATTGGAAAAGAGTTGGCAACACTGGGCTGGCTTTTTAGGTTGGATAACTTTTAAAATCTAATGTACTCCTGTTAGTTTCTCAACATTACCAACCCTGGCTTTAAGCTCTGTCTACAAAATGCTGCATGAGGCTTGCCCCAAACTGAATCGTCAGCTTGCGTGTCAGGAACACAAAGTACCACATATCCCAACAGAATAACAAACATTGAATACAGACAAGCTGTGTGAAAGATGTGCTTGTCTAGCATGCCTGTATCCAAATGAAAAAGTTATTACTACATGCTGCTGACACTCAATTTAAGAAGTTTTTTCTGCCCATGCAGCCAGAGAGGTACTGTGCTCATAAATGTAATTCACAAACAGACCAAAAGATTGCATCTACATCTGGACAATACCTGACTTTTTCACAATGGTAAAAGCTAGAAGAAAAAAGTACAAGTACTGGAAGAGACTTCTTTATGGGAGCAGCGTTGGCTAGATACTGAGTCCAACAACTATTGAATATTACCACAGAACTAAGACATGCATAAAACAGCTCAGGGATATGTGTAGACAATGTAGACACTCTTCTTCTTGCCTCCCTTCTGCATGAACTGTGTATCATACTTTTCCTGAACTTTTAAAGTGCACTGGTGTAATGAAATTTTACAGTACAGGCAACCAAAGTTTCATACGAAAAAGGAGCAAGTGCAAGAACAATTTTGCTACACTAAGGTGTTATCGTCCTGCCCACAGTCAGCAAACTGCCACTGTCAAAACCCTTCTTAATTAAACTCAACAAAAACCTCAGCATTCAACTCACTAACAAAGGACTCAACTGCAAATGACAAGGGAAACGAAAGAATAAAAGAAAAGCCAAACTATACTAACAACTCCTTCTAACCCGCCTTCCAAACCAGCGCACTTGCTTGAGTCCCACGAGTCCAATTAGCCACAGCATTTTCATATGTTGCAGGATGATTACACTGCCACTCAGCCCGGCCTCAATCAGAAAAGTGAAGCTCAAAGGAAAAGACCTGGGTTGAAACAAGTACAACCGTACAAAAAGAGAAACCACAGTGCTGTCAATCTGAATAAGGCAATAATGTTGCTTAACTGAGCTCTGAAATGTGTCCAGCAGAGAATGACTTACATCCAAATGGTAGTATATTCATATTAACACGTTGTCATACCTAAATGGCAAATTCAAATTCAAACGAACAGATTCAAATGAGCATTTTTGGATCTGTCACCACTATGGTCGAGGCAACTAAAACTAGTTGGATAAGATAGGGGGAAATGAAGACATGCTGCAGAAGGTGGTTTCCCTCGTTAAAATGTTGACGTAGAGGTGGCTGATGCAAAAATACTCATATGAAATGTATTTGTAATGGTCATTTGGTGATGTTTTGGAGGGCAATGATAAAGGATGTCATCATGCCGATTGGCAACACATTCTCACTCCCAACTCGTCGAATACCGCCGCTTGGTCAGTGGCACTCAACATCAGAGACCGACGCATGTGGTACCCCTCTTGCGTTACTTTTGGACGGATCAGGGACAGCGTGTCAATATACATTTGTTACATGCATAGTGTGCTTTCAAAATAAACGTATGTTTTCACAGGAAGTTAGGTTTAGGCAACACAACTACATAGCGACTCACGGGACAGAGGATACCGACGAGTCACGCGACTGAAGACAAAATAAGTCAACGTTACTTTTAATTTCACACGGGACACGAACAGCGGAAATTCTTGTGTTTGTTTGACCCATCCACTGCAACCTCCCGCCCGAACCTTAGCAGACACTCACGCTATTAATACTACGTCACTTGCTCTGACCGTCGATTAACGTCGTGGGTGGGTTTACATTGGAGTTAGTTGCAAACTCGGTTCGTCACATACTGTCGCTGAAGGGTGCTTTTGTGCGTCGGTTTCCGATGCCGAGGGGCGCTTACCAAACGGCCGTATTTGACGAGTTGGGAGTGAGAACGGGTTGCGATAAGTGGATGCCCAAACATTCACTGTGACCTCCTGCAAAGGAATTTTTGCAATCCGTGGATTTGCTTGAGTAGAAGAAGAGAGCAAGCAGCGAAGCCAACTCTAGCCCTTTTGGTGCCCTAGGCAAAATCCGGGTTTGGAGCCCCAAATTAAAATAAAAAAATATCGTTATTATTATTTTAGAGGGTGACCAGCGCCCCACAGAAGGTGGCGCCATAGGCGGCCGCCTATATTCCCCTATGCCTTAAGCTGGCCCTGATGCAGTGTTAGACATTTAACAATATTGTGTACTTTTGTTTCTGATGATGAACCGTCCTTATTCCCACAACCACAGGGGGTCTCTTGTTAGAAAATCATTAACAAAACAACAACAAAAAAAACGCTGCATTGGTGTCTCATCTCTTCCTCTTCCTCAGAGTGATGTTGGAGACTTTTGATAAACATAATTTGAAAAGTTTCCACCATCAACAGTCCAGGCTGATGGAACTGCGTCACAGTTTGGCCAATTCCCCTAAAATCCTAAATGTCCTAGACTTCAGCGCCCATCCCGGGGAGGACGTTCGGGTAGTTCATAATCCTGCCAGTACATGAATGCGTAATGAGGCCGGCACTGTTTGGGCTTGGAGGTGTTGTGCGACAATACAACCGCACTCTTTGTTTGTAACAGGTGAAAGAAACACATACATAACACATACAGGGCAGCCTATAGCCCTGCGGAGTGAACGGCATCATGCTATTAGTCTTATTTACTTTTAATGTGACAGAGACAGAGAACACCGCGCAGCAGCCTTTTATTACAGAGCCTTGAGAAATTGGGAGTCATGCATCACTTTCCTTCCCCTTTCTCCTCTCTCTCTGTCTATCTCCTCCGTTGTTTTCTCCCTCGATCCATCTATCAATTTCGCTCCTTTCAGCGCTGAGAGGATACATTATCTTAAGTTCACACATGGCACACAGAAGCCTCCTCTCCCCTCATAACCCTACCCCTTTTATCCGTCTCCATTTTCTACCATAACTCACTTAGAGGTGGCATCTCCAAGTCGACAAATGGAAGAGATTTAATTGGAAAGTGTTACAGGGGAGGTGGGGCTGTTTATTGTCTGCTATGGCGGCTGGAGGAGAGACACCCACCCGTGATGGAGTTTGGAAGGACTGACTTTGCAGAACAGACTGCAGATGCTTTGCCTGGAGGTGAAGCTGCTGCTGCAGAAGACAAGTTACTGTGAAATGCAGCCGAGGAGGTGGGAAAGGCCACCGAGCGTGGCTAATGTCTCCAACACCACCCCCCAGCCTCCACTAAACCTCGACCGGACACCGTAATAAATGTTATAATATTTTGACTCTTATATTATTCATCATATTCTCTCGGCTAAATTATTTATCAACGCATTCCCAGCTAAAGTGAGAGGAAATTGATGATCCAAAGCTTTCACGCATGCTGGATTATGGAGCCAGCAGAGCTCGAGGCTGTTCAGGAACGGGTACCCAAAGTCTACTCACGCTTTCAGCATTTCAAATCTTTCTCACCGCAAGGCGAAGATGAAATCCATAACATTATGCTTTTTTTTTTTTCTCATGTAAATTTGACTTCTGTCTTCACCAAAATCAAGGTAAGACTGTAGCACACTGATGGGCTGCAGTCGTAGGCACAACACTGAATGATGAGTGCTGTTTATGATCACACCAGATGTAAACAACCTTGATTGTATTAGTGGTATATGTATACGGAAGCCCTGAAAGGCAAGCAAGGATTTTTTTTTTTTTTTCAGGTGATCCATTTTTTAAGTCCGATCTGAATTATTTTCTCTCCTGTGTTTATGACTGAAGAACAGGTGGGGAAATGTTATTTTTTTCTGTGAAACTGGTAAAAAAAAATATTTTTTTAGGCAGATTTTTCTACTTTTTTTTTTCCTGTCTGAAAACAAGTGAAATGTGCTTGTTTTTTTTAGGCAGATTTTTCTCTTAGAGGAAAACAGTTGAAAAAAATTCAGGCTGATTCTTCTAAGTTCCTTTTCTTCCTGTGTGAAAACAAATGAAAAAAAAAATCCAGCTGAGTTTTCAAAGTTATTTTTGTGCCTCTGTGTGAAAGCAGGTGAAACAATGTCTGGTTAAATGTCTGTTTACTTCCGAACACTGTAACAAGAAATAAACTGGGACACATTTGGAATGTATATGTTTACGACTGTGAATTGGTCTATTATTGTCTTGTTTGCAAGTTATGCAACATTACTGTCATGTCTTTCTTTTGGCTAGTAATGTATTGTAATCTGCACTCATCTCAATTTAAAAAAAAAAAAAAATGTGTCCACCTGTTTTCACAGGTGTGGTAAATATGCCAAATATTTTTTCACACAGGAAAAAAAGGAGCTTAGAATTTTTTTTACCACCTGTTTCATAGAAAAAGATTATCCTGGCAAAACATTTTTTTTTCCCCTGAGTCACAAACACAGGAGAGAAAATAATTTAGATCAGACTTAGAAAATGGATCGGAGGGGCTCTGCAAACATCAGAGCTCGCAAGAGATGATACCTCCACTCAGAGCCTCGACTCAGAGCCTCGACTCCCCCGGTTCTCACCTGCCTTCTGACGACACCGGTCCAACATCCTTGTCGATCCGACCACAACTCTGATTACTCCCTCCATCCCTTCATCCCTTCATCCCTCATCCGCCCTCCGCACCCTTAGACCATCCCTCCTACAGCATCATGGCTCCCCTCCATCTTTTATATGTAATAAACTATTCTTAACCTATATCATTATAGGCGTGGTCTTTGTTAGTGAATAGTCACTTAAAAAACTAGGGTCCAGGTTGAAAAATACCAAAGTTAACCTTTAAACAAAGTGCCAGTTATATAAAATTAGGTTTCAAAATAGTGAAAAAATAAGCAGTATTCTCTGGTCGTGTTTGGTCGCTGCCCAACGAACTATCCTTACCATAATCATTTGAGATTAATGTCAAACCATAAGCATCTCGCAAGAGTTTTGCAACTTAGGGGTTACCTTCTAGGCATGACCGTATTCTCTGCTCTGAAACGCTGGGGGCGTGTCTGCTGAAGGCTCTGCAACCACGCCCAATCGCAGGTGAGGGTTGATTACATATGTACATTTACAAGATATATATATATATACAACATTTATTGTTGGCCGCACTGCTGCGCGCTACTTTTGCAGAATGTTAACATGCATGCTCTATGTGCAGAGAATGCACACCAGAGCCGGCTAACTTCCGGTTAGCCGTAATAATTCAGTCGTACGGCTCTTCTAGAAATGTTATCTGACCGAATCGATCACGTTGTGATAGTGAAATGAGTAATTTTGCCGGGTTGTGATGCTCAAAACAATTCATCCAGCTTTTTACAGCTGCAACAGGAGCGACGGAGTAGGCTACAGCGGAGTGTATGACCTAGTTTAACTATCATAATGTGACTGTCAATAATCATCTATAATGTGTTTAGACACAAATCTCTGATTTTACCCAGACTTTAAAGAGGTGAAGAAGGACTGCAAAACAATACTTTAAAAGTGATTGTATATGCATGTAGTGTCCACTCACCATCCCGCCATCCAGGCCTGCAGTTGTTTTCAGGTCAGTGCTGACCTCAGAGCAGCTTCCTGATGAGCTTCTGTCATGGTCATCCATCTCAGCATGGTGGCCTGAAGGTTCCACTGCTGCCATATTTCTGTGAAAGCTCTTCAAAATATTTCTATATCCCTATCTGTAAACCACTCAGCAGTATCATATTGAAGGTTTTTAACTTGTTGACCATGTAAAGTTTATTTTTACAATACCACAGCCATCTTTTTTCAGTGTCTTTTATGAAATTTCTTTTTAAATTGTAATTTAGTATATATGTACATTTGTCACAGTGTTAGACACGGCTTGGTATGATGTGTCCACTAAATAGCAAAAAAAAGACTGATATAATGGACCAGACAAGCAAACAAACATTGATAAAAGAAAAAAGAGATGACAATTATTTCTGTCATTTAGGCTATTTTCCAGGCATGATTAGGGTACTAGCATTTAACATGTGGTGTTATCTAATTCATAAGAGAATGCGTTTAAGCATGATTAATTGACAATTATGTCAATTAGAGCGTGTAAATGAAGATTGCAGGCGATTTAAGCTGTCAGAGCATGTCAGCGCTGAGACACTGATTTTAATTTGTGCAAAGTGCCAAATCTGGTCTGACTTGAGTTATTAGCACTGCAGGATGTGCAATCACGTACACGGACATTGAGGTGTCTGTTGTGCTTGTGTTTGTTCTGCCCTTTAAGAGTATAAGGAACGCATTTACATTTTGTCACTTTATGCATCTCATCTTAAGCAGATCGGGCAGCTGACAAATAAAGTTGAAAAGTTACAAATGTCTCTCCAGACACATGAGCATCTGTGTCCTATAATAGCAGCTTAAAATACACTGTTCAGATGCATTACCACCTCCTCCTGGACTGGAGTAGAGCTTATACCCTTATTTGCAAGTAGAAAAGAGTAATTGAAAGTGTAATAAAACGGCCATTGTATATAATTTGGGGGATCTACTGGCAGAAATTGAATATATTATTAATTAATGGTGTTTTCAGTAGTGTATAATTACAGCCCAGTCGCACAGCTGTGAAATAGTCACATAATTAAATTAATTGATTCATGTACATAGTTTTTATGATGGTCAGCACAAAATCAATTTGGATGTAATCCACATGATTGTGAACTGGGAAGTATAGAGAGCGGCGAACGTCGTGTAGGGACAAGGTCGGGGTGGAATGATGGGTCAAAAAACACTTGTGTGCAAATGTTTTCAGCTTGATGATTGTTTTTATGGAATTGTTCTCCTCTCTGAGAAGGTGCCAGCATTGCACCTGCACACGGGGAAATATTTCTTTCTTCACTAAAACTCATCTGAAGCTTCCAGAAATATCTTCAAAATTGCTTCCACTTGTGACCAGAACTTCAACTAAAGTTCTTACAAAGCTTTTTTCCCCCTCTGACCTCTCGGACCCATAGACATTTCAGCTGTTAAACGGAGTTTGTGCCTTGTTTGCGTTTCTCCTGCAGGTGATTGGTAGGCGGGGCCGTCCACTTGGGCTGACTGGGAGCACCTGGGCCCAATGCTCCCAGTCACTACATACTGTAAGCTGCCACCTAAGTCCTCCCAGAGACTCTCTTCCATGCGCTTTGTTTGCCTCCTTTATCATTTTTCCCACCAACAGCCGCACACCACACTTCCTACTCATCTGCTCACTGACACCACTCACTTAACGACCATTCACATCTCTTTTGCAGTTGAATGTAAGTTTTTGTAAATAAATCAGTTAATTTAACTGCATTTTTTGTTATTTGCCATGGCCCTCTGAGCCGGTCACGTCAGACCTATAAATAGCTACTTAAGGAATATTCCTTCATGTAAATGAAACTGGTGCAGGAGCATGGAGGATTAGAACATGCACAATTAAAAATATATAAATAAACTTACATTTACACAAGTGGATTTAAGAGACTTTTCTATGCTTTCATTGGTTTAAATTTGTCTAAATTTAAGAACTTCACTTTAGTTCAGATAATGTTGAAAGCAAATTAGCTTTGGACACACTTTAGAATGTGATTAGTTAAACCTTAAATTCCAATACAAACAGAGAGCTCATTTTTTGAGAGGTATTAAGGTTTCCATTTTTATGATAGTTAGTGTTTGATTTTTTTTTTACATGACTTTAATTTTGAAAATACATTGATGTAATTGGTTTTCATTTCAGCCCCTGAGGTAATAAATGCTTGAACATTTGAACAAAGGGAAGTACAGATTTTCTGTCTTGCCGCCCTTGAGTGTACGTGGCGGAATGTGCTGATGCAGAAGTTGTCCAGGCAAAAAGCCGACGGAATGAAATGTGGGAAAGATTACAAAAACATTTCCATTCTACAACTGTAACCCGAGAGCTCTTCACAGTGCCGACTGTATTAACAGCTTTGATAAAGAACATAATAGACAGCTTTATTGTGTGGTAGGGGAGGAAGTTTCATCGGTTTTCCTCTAAGGCACAATTAAAAAGACATCATATTGTCAAACAGAAGATTTTTAGCAAAGCTCTGCCTGGTAGGTATACAGTATATACAGCTGAACAATGCTGATTATCAGTTTTCAGTGTCAGCACTTAGGCTCTTCACACTGCTTTTGAAATACTGTAACTCTGAGTGTGTGTGTGTGTGTGTGTGTGAGTGAGTGATTTTTCTTGTGCAACCCACTTTCAATTGCTCACATTTTCAGAAAAGGCATCTTCAAAAATTTGGTGAGACAAGTGTAGTGCCCGTTCAGAGCGGGGCCGATTGCTTGGCCCCCGACAGAGAAGTGAAGGGAAAAAAATCAGAGGGGGGATGTTATTGAAACATTTTTATTCATGAAAATAAATCACAAACCACAGTTGGCCTAATATTGATTTTTCTTGCAGCTGTTAAAGTAACATTTATAGAATAATTGTGAACTTTAATAAAACAACTTAACTGCTGTATTTTTAGGAACTAGTGCAGTGCCTGTTTGGAGAGTGTGCCCGTTCAGAACAGGCTGAATGCTTATGTTTTCGAGAACCGCGGTACGGCTGCTTTTACCTGCCAAGTATGAAGTTGATTGGATGAACGGTTCTCGAGATATGTGAAGGACACACGTACACACATACAGAGATTCTTTGCTATACAGTTAGATGTCATTAGCAACATAGTACACAAAAGGAAAATATGTGGAAAGTAGTTCTGTCTCCTATTCTGTTACACAATGTAGCTATAATGGACCATAAATTGAACACAGTCAAAAGTCACTTTAGCCATCTATCTATAACATAACATATCTATCTATAAACAGCTGAAAGTACATTCTTCTTCTAAAGAAACAAACACAAAGTGACACAAAGTTGTTTTTTGAGCTGCTAATTGAGCAAAAATCTAGGATCTAATCGAGGAGCTAGCTCGCACCGCAACATAGCCAACATGGGTTTACTTACACTGAATACAAAACATCAATATGTTTCATGTAAAAGTATTGTCCTACTTAATACCTATAGCTTGAAAATGGTTTTCTTCGCTTAAAGGGATAATTTGGGTGTTCTGAAGTGGGGTTGTATGAGGTGTATTACCTACAGTAGATGGTTGTCGGCACGCCCGCAGTTTGGAGAAACAGACAGGACTAACAGCACAGCAGCAAAGCGATGTACTGTTGTGGACGGGGGGCAGCAGCAAAATGTATTTTAGACACCTAAAAGAAAGGCTTGCCTAAATAAAATCAATATCAGATTAAGTGTATGCTGTATTTAGAATATTTTCTAATAGGGAACTGAACTGAAAGTGAAATTTATCTATGCTGTTTTTGTCAATGGAGTCTGGTGGCTTTGAAGAGAGCATAGATAAGTTTCACTTTCCACGTCGGAAAATATGCTAAACATAGCGTACACTTACACAGATTTTTTAGGTGAGCATTTCTTTTAGGTGACTTCAATACGTTTTTCTGCCGCGTCACCTGGGCCCGCCTCAGCTCCACCGATGATCTTTGCCCATTTTTAGATCAGTTGGGAGTTAGGCTGTATCCTCACTGCCAAGATGGCGACTGCTGCAGCCGCCCACTTTGAGCTTCACAAACTCCTCTTCAGAAACTTTTGGGGGATGTCACGGAGACTACGTCCATATTTTATACCATCTATGATTTCTCCAATCTGGGGGGTGTGCTGACCACCATCTACTGTAGGTAATACACAGACTATGGAGAAGTATCTCATACAACACAACTTCAAAAAAACAAAACTATGCCTTTTAATTTTCAGCACAGCTGAGCTGTTGATTTCACCAAAGCTCATTTACATATTTTGCTTTAAAATCAGTAACCTCAATTAGTGGTAACAGCTGTTGCAATCTTTTCATTGTATTTTAAGCCTCGATTGCATCATTTTTGTTTTCCTTTTGTGAAATATAATTGAACTGGCAGCGTAGTGACTGATCGAATGAGCAGATGGAAATAGAACCTGTGTTTAGTCGGTATGTGTGTGGGCCGTGCAGCGCCACCGCTTGGCACATGCGCATCTCGCGCTGTGCGTAGGGCACCAAGTGCCGGAGGGGACACAAAACAGAATGGCCATTAGACTGTTGTTTGCCACTGAGGTGTCACGGACCTCGCGGTAAAGACAGCTCATCTTTGGAGCGATATTTTGCCCCTTTCTCAGTAAGCTAGAATGACATGGTATCAACGGATTCCATCATTTTCAAAGGGTTAAAAGTAGGCCAAGTAAACCAAGAACTGATGTTGAGAATAATTCCAATTTTAAGATCACGGTGATCAATGAGACAGGCAGAGTCTATTAAAATGTAACATATGGTTCTATTTTTCACTTTTACAAAAAAGGCCTACCAGTAGGCTGTGGTTTAATTATTGGCCTCTTCAAACAAGACCATTTCATTTAAAACAGAGGTCTTCAACAGGGGGACCGCGACCCCTAGGGGGTCCGCAGAGGTACTGCAGGGGGGTCGCGAAATTTTCTTCGTCTTATTATTATTATTATTTTTTTTTAAATATAATTATTATTATTATTTATTAACAGGTATGTTTATGCATGGCAGTGGCACTAATAGGCCATCACTCATTTTCATTTCCACATTTGTTTAAAATAAAAATGTCAATTTGAATAGCTTGTATGCATGATTATCATGCAATTGACAGACATTGTTGATATTGGCATTGGTATCAGTTAACAAGGTATGTTTATAAATGGCAGTGGCATGGCCACCCTACGCACTGTACCTTGCACATGTTTAAAATAAAAAACATGAATATATGAACCAGTGTATTATTTGAATAGCTTAGTATTGGATGCACAATAACAAGGTACATTTATACACGGCACTAGGCCCAGTTTAATATAAAACACAATTTTATACACTATATGTATAGTAGGGGTTCCCTGCTCCATATCTCCATCAATTTGGGGGTCCTTGGCCTGAAAAACGTTGAAGACCCCTGATTTAAAAGATATATATGTCAGTTTTTTTCAATATGATACTGTTACTGGTGCATTCTGGTCAGATTTATTTTTTTAATTTTCAAGGTCAATATGGTAGCTATATTATAGGCAGGGTTAAGACGCTATGTCAATCCTGTATGCACAAAAACAACACTGAGAACCTCCCGGCAGGGAGCGCACAAAAAAAAAAGAGGTGGAGGGGCACCAGCTGAAATCTTGCCTCGGGCACCAAACTGGGATCGTGTCTAAGTGGCCCGGTACCGCTGCCACTCTCTTACCCCTGTTTGGCAGTGACGGGGCTGTCTTCCTTTTTAAACCCAAAGTATCTGCATACTGTAGATACCACTCAAGGTAAATGAGAAAATGTGTTGTTGTTTTTTTTAAATTGTGTAAACTTGAATTAGATTTTGTCAAGGGTATCGGTTAACTTTAAGTCCAAGGGGATCTGGGTTTTGGGTTAGAAAAAGGGTTATGCAATAAAGGTTCTAAAGGTTTCCCTCAACAATAGTATAACAAATGTGTGAGTGTAGCTCTCATTTGTATGGGTGTTTGGGAGTACACTTGCAGAGCTTCCTGTCTGTATGTCCTTGAAAACTGCCTCTAAAAGATGCTTTTCACGTTCAAGCAAACAGTCCCTCACATACATTTAAGTCTTCGGGTGACAAGAACACACACACACACACACACACAGCAGCCCCCTGCACCTCCTTTAAGGCTTCTTATCGAGACCGGCGGAAATATCTTTCCTCCCAATAAATCCCCATAAATAGATAAACCAATCTCTATTAAAAGGTCTTGTTCGATGGCGAGAGTCCAGGTGATAAGGCGTCGTCTCAAGGCGTTGTCTTACAGAGGCAGCCTGTTTTATGATCAGAGGTCATTCACGTCGTCCATGTGCGGTTGCCAGATCAGGGAAACGGTGCCGCGCATGTTAAGCAGCAGACTGTTTGCTTCCACAGATTATGGTGTTTACAAGCAGGACTGGGCACCAGCGACGCTTCCAAACTGGGATTCAAGGACAACTGCCAGTGGATATGATTTGTTTTTGCATCCCTGCTGTGACGGGAAGGACTGCCACCGCCAAAATTTGAGCCAGAGTGTCGAATCATGCTGCTCTAGTTTTTCTTTTTTACACGAAAACTTTTAATTTGACAATCAGCAAAAAGCTGAATTTACACATTCCTGCCAATTCATTCAATTTCCAAGGTCACAGAAAGGACCCTCCGACTTTGTGGGAGGATTAAACTGGCCACCATGAAGAAAGATGCAACTTTCCATGCATGAATCCATTGATCCAGAATGGGGCTTTTATTATGAAACACAGAGGAAGGACACAACAATATGAATACATGTATAATAAAAGCCGCTCTAGGGCAGTAGCTGCTCTAACACATGCTTTGTTTGTGGGGGGCTTTTTAGCTGACTGTGTTGGAGATGTGTCAGAAATAACAAACACTACATGTCAACAGGACATTCTGATCTCAACTTTAGTGGATCGTGTAGCCGTGGTGGAGATGTGGGTTCTTTGAGAACCTTGTAAAGGAAGACAATAATAGGAAATAAAATGACTTTACAGCTTAGAGTGAATGGAAATGTTTGTGTTAGTAAATGGAAGAAATGGATGATGTATGACAGCGGAAAAGGCTTATGGACTAACTGATGTATAAATTACAAGACACTGGATTTGCTAAAAAGTTAATGCTCGTTCTGATGGAAAGGTGTCAGAACACACAGTGCATCGCGTATGGGGCTGCGTAGCCGCAGACCGGTCAGGGTGCCCATGCTGACCTAATGTTACGGCTGATCGGTGTATGTGCTCACACTGTACGGTCCGATCATCAGCCATGTTGGCCCCTGCAAACCGTTCTGGCTGTTGACAGTTGTCATTAAAGATTTGTTTGAAAGCTCCGAGGGAGATAAAGTTTGTTTGTTAGCAGAGGTCAGTACGGGTCACAATGCTAACAAGGCAGGAACGTGCTGCCTTGTTCATCTGTGCCATCCTGTCTGCTGAAACGTCTAAAAAGAAAGAGGTGCCAGCGTATATAGACTCTGTGGTGAAGAAGATGTGGACAGTATGGCTTGTCCATTTAGCAGAGAGAATTGGAGGTAAGATGGCTATGTTTTCCTATATCTACTGTACATTGTTATCTTGATAGCTACGATTTGATTACTGTAAAAAAAAAAAAAAAAGTAGAAAAAAGACACTGACGTTGGGGAATTGGCTCGTGGCTCTGCTTCAACTGTGCGAGAGCCTGTGGACAGCCGACTACAATTTCTGACATGTCAGATATTCGTCCGACTTGTCCCCCCAAACTCTGCACGGCAAAAGACGAGGCTGAAATTTGGTCTGACTCTAAAGTGAGGCGTGCGTCTCAAAATTAGGGCCAGAAACGGGCTAAAATCATACAGTGTATGCTCAGTTTTAAACAATCTTACAAACAGGAACAGGGATAAAAAGATAACTTCTTCAGCAGAGATAAAAACTGATGCAATATTCAAAATTTAGTTTAATTCATTTGTAAGCTTTCTCTCTCCATGTCAGTCCTCCATCAAGACTAAAATGCATGGTGGGTTTTTTTTCACCCCAAATTAATCTGTACAAATATCTTAAAACAGCAGCTCAGTGTTTCAGTGTGTACGGGGAAAAAAGGAGCTTTTGCAGAACAATGACATAGACCAGCCTTAGTGAGGGTCGGGGGGATGAACATTTAGTCCGACTCTCTCTGTGGTCGATCATTTTAAATGAGCTGCTGTCATTAACTCGGATCGATGTTGATTTTGTAAGACGATGTTGCGATTATGAATTAATGATTTTTATCACCGCAGTGCAGTGGTTTGAGAACGACTGCTGGTTAACAGTAGTGTTTATGGGCTGCCATTAAATAACAATTCCAGACTCGTTCAGTTCTCTCACAACAGAAACTGAATGATGTCCAGATGAGAATTGTATTAAAGCTCAGTTTGGACGACCACAGAGAGCTGGAGGAGACTGAAGCGAGGTGCAACTGGCCGTCGCTCAGCGGAGGAACAGCTGTCTGCAGCTGCACAGTCACAGCCAACTGTGTGGCAGGGAAGTTACCGTCGTCTCTACTTCCTAACTCATTTTTAAACAGCGATGTAGCCGATCATACGGCACTGCTGACGCCGCAACCATAAAATAATGATTTGGTCATCCGGGCTGGCTGTCCCTCTCCAGATGTTTCTGTAATGCAGTTTGTTTTTATAAAATAACTGCCCAGTTGGAGCAGAGTATATGCCAGGGCTCTGGACCAACTTTTTTAAGTTAGTTGCACTGGTGCAAACTTTTTAATGTGCCTTTTGGCACAACAATAATACATTTTAAGTGTTACCTTTTTTTGTCAGTTCCATACACATTGATCATTTCCAAACTAGGGCTGTCAATAGATGAAAATATTTAATTGCGATTAATCACACATTTCTTTGTTCAAAATGGAACTTAAAGGGAGATTTTTCAAGTATTTAATACTTTTATCAACATGGAAGTGGGCAAATATGCTTGCTTTAGGCACACATTTATATATAATTATTATTGGAAATCAATTAACAACACAAAACAAAGAAACCCTCACAGGTACTGCATTTAGCATTAAAAATATGCTCTAATCATAACATGGCAAACTGCAGCCTAGCTATGGACAATCATGCGATTAATTGTGATTAAATATGTTCATTATATTCTTGAATATATTTATACAGGCAGTAAGAAAAAAGTTAATTTCAGAATCTGACTGCAAATACAGAAAACAAATAAATAAGCATTGCAACATACACGACAGATTGAATGAGAGTTACACAACAGAGGCTTCTGAAGGACATAGAAGCTGAGCACCGAGACGATCGCTCGTCAATGATGATGGAAAATGATGTTTATTTTAGTTTCTCATTAGTCTTCCATTTTTTTTCATTTGTTCATTATGAGTTGTCATAAATTAATGCAAGATATTATAGTGATGAGTACTGAGTCGTGATGGGGTCCATTTTTTTTAGAGCGTGTTGTACATAATTCGTGGGTGAAATGGCACTTGCCGAGAGAGAGAGAGAGAGAGAGAGAGAGAGACCCTGCTTATTCAGTTATTTATTTATTTGCAGCTGCCTGCAGCAGGTGTGTATTATTGAGCAGAGAGCAGCACAGACAGGAGCTTTATGCTTCAAGTGGTTTCTGTAGCGGCACCCGATGCCCTCTGAGAGGGGAGTGTTTCCTGCAGCACATTCTGACTCCTGTGCAGAGGGGAGTGATGTTCACTGCCAAAAAAAAAAAAAAAATCTACTGTCTCACAATCCGCCTTCAAGGCTTCCATCCATCCATCCATTTTTCTATACCAGCCTATCCTGTTGAGAGTTGCATCCCAGCGTGAACAAGTCGCCAGCTTACCACAGGGTATTCAAAACTTATTTAAACACTTAGAGACAGAATCAGCAAATAGAATTCCACACACACCTAGAAGACAGGTTTAATCCAGAGTCCCCGTCTCTGCAGTTTGCCACCGACTTCCTTTTTTTTTGCCGAATTTTACTGAATCATTCCGTGCACTTGACAATGATTCTCTTGGGCCAAAACAAAAAGGTATTGAAAAGTGTCATCCCCGACCACGCTGAGTTAATTTAAGGTTTTGTACAGTTGCTCGTGGCGATTCTGCTCCTCCCACACAAGGACATCAGTTTCCTCACGGGAGAGGCTTCAGTGGCAGATCTAGTCTGGACTGTTCACCGGCACAAAGTTTCCAAATCACCGTGGCATAATGCGCACTGCTCTAACAGTAAGGAGCGGGAAGGAAAGATGATTTAATGGGTCATGACCGCGTGCCCACTGCCACGGCTAACAGCTGAGCTCATGTGGAAGACACGCTATTATTAATGGCTGCTAGACACTGTGCTCCGAAAACATCAAAACTTTATGGGATTTCCTTCAGAAATATCGCAATTTAAACTGTATATAATCTCTTTTTTAACTATAATTTACTGTCACAAAGTATATTCGGCTTCTGAGTACGTTTCAAGGAGCTTTGAACACATAACAGCACACAGGGGCTCCAGAGTTCACAAATGCAATCGAAAATCTGTCAAGTGTGACAGATTTTTGGTTGCATGTGGCAGTAAACATTTTCACTGGTCGTCACCGGCGCGCCTGACATTTAGGAGGTCTGTTTGTGTGCATGTATGTGTGAAACCGGACCCTGTACTTCTCCTTCAGCAACATCACGACCATAAAACATACCGGTAATTCAAAATGAAGACAACTATTGATTGTTTTTTCCTCAAAAAAAATACTGGTGTGCCCATTTCACCTGTCCTGAGCAGCCCATCCCAGAACAGACATCATCAGCCGCCAGTGTTGTAGTTAAGATCAACTAAACTGAGATAAAGTCATGACCAAGACCAGAGTGTATCGAGACCAAGACAACACCAAGACTTTGAGGGGTTGAGACCAGTGCAAGTGCAAGTTCTTCATTTTAATCCTTGGTGTACCGTGATTTCTTCTTGCGTACCAGCACCTCTCACAAGCCCTCTCCATATCAGGTTCTCTGGGAGATTCATAACAGTGTTATGAACAAAAAAACTATGGGGGGGAGGGGAAGGTGAAAAGGGTGCTGTGATTTATCAAAACAATGTTCACGTCCCTTTTGTGAGATAATTACTGTTCTTCATAACTTTGCTTGTTTTGTGAACAAATAGAATTAATGAAACATTTAATGAAAATGCTCCTGAATTTGCTCTTTTGATTTACAAACTATGATTTTACAGGGCAAACATTTCCAAGAAGAATTAAATGTTCAGACGAAGGCTGCGATATGTGTAAATGATGAAAAAATTAATTCAACTTGTAATAATAATGGTCCAAAATGATGTAAAATGGCATAGTTTTAAGTCAAAAACCTTTAAATTTTCTTGGGGGAGGACTCCCAAACCCAATATCTCCTGGTATCTTTTATTCACTGTATAAATTCAGAATGTTTATCCTGCAGCATAATATGTATCCTGACTGGGACACTGCTCCTAAAATCTGAATCATACCCTACTATAGGCTACAAATAACACAATAACTATTAACACTAATCACACCACCCTATATTGTTCCAGTTGGAATGTTAAGATTATAAAGTGGGCATGTCTGTAAAGGGGAGACTCGTGGGTACCCACAAAACTCATTTTCATTCACATATCTTGAGGTCAGAGGTCAAGGGACCCCGTTGAAAATAGCCATGACAGTTTTTCCTCGCCAAAATTTTGAATAACTTATTGGCATTATTTAGCCTCCTTTGCGACAAGCTAGTATGACATGGTTGGTACCAATAGATTCCTTAGGATCTTTAGTTTCATATGATACCAGTATCTTTAACATTTTAACTTTAAAACTGAGCGCTGCGCTGAGCGGTGGGGAGCGGTAGTGTGGAGGTGGAGCAGGTGGAGCCATGGCCGTAGCCAGCTACGAGGTCACCGAGATCCGGACTTCAATAAACATTTCCTAAAAAGCACCACTGTCTCTCTACATCTGAATGACATGAAACCGCTTCAACTATCAATCAGACAGCTACCTGTGGTGGTGAAGATGTGCCGGTTGATGTGAGTGGAGAAGGCAGAGCGTGTATGGCGGTCACCGCGGCATCTCCAGTGCACCTTGTGCACCTGACAGCACAGTTGTGTTCACTGCATCGATTTTACACATAAAAAACATGAAAACTGAAATGGTACTTGGTGATATACTGTATGCACAGTATTAGAAGATATTAATGAAAACTATTGACACTCTGTTGTACAATTCTTCCATGCTGTTTAATGTTATCTTTGATTTCCACAACTGATTATGATAATTTTATCAACGGCTGTGCGCTCCAGGCAATGCCCTAAAGTTTACCGCAGCCCCAAACAGGGTTCTGTCAGACGGTTTTGAAAGTATCAGCAGATCGATTATGCACAGCAGAGTTTCTCGAAATATCATGACTTTATTCTCATTAAATTGGGACTTTGCTCTCGTAATATTACAACATTTTCCTCAAAATATTACAACTTTATTCTCCACTTCTCAGAGAAAACATGCAGATCTGGGATTTGTTCTGAATGTGCAGAGTTTTTTGAACATGAGCAGAAATCTTGCTGAAACACATATGAGCTATTAAAGTCCAGGAGTTCATAAAATGAATTAAACTGAATTGATATAGGCTTTTATTGCGGTGAATAAGTGTCACATGCACATTTAAAGAGGTTACTTCCCCAGACAAAAGACACAAAAGAGGATGGAAGAGTGAATCACGCCTACATGTGTGCTGACTCGGCAGAGATAACATTATATGAGAGAAGTTGATCTAAAGGAGGACAAATATTTGAAAGCAATAGAGAATGCCCGTGAACCTTACTGCATTCAATTTCATTATATTTTAAGATTTAGAATTGTCACCCGTCATCTGAATTGTCTTTTCCTTTACATAAATAAAGACATTTACACCAAAACTTGGTGCATAAAAATTCACCAGAATGCAGGAGATGAAGTGGTTGATGCTCAATATTTCCTGGGGGAGGACCCCGAGACCCCCCCACTTAATATTATCCATTAAAATAAATCATTCTGGACCTCACTAATTTCTGTGGAGCAGTGATTATGGAAGCTGAAGTGGTTCACTGGCTACCTGAAATCAGCTGTTCTTCTGTTCTTATCATCCTTGATGTGTATGAGAAAGTGTGCTTCCCACACAGAGAATATGTTACGGTTAATGATTATTATACAGTAGGCTACATCATATGATGATGATCAGCTCATGAAAATATTATGCTGAAAGTGTTTTGTATTTTTTAGGGCTGACAAAGTTAACACGATAACGCAAATTTGTTTTAACGCCATTAATTTATTTAATGCATTAACACAATCAAATTTTGGAGGTTGTAGCAGGCTCAGTTTTAAAGCTAGAGTGAAGATACTGGCATCATATGAAACTAGAAAAAAGGTATCCATTGGTACCAACCATGTCATACTAGATTGTCGCTAAGGAGGTAAAATAACGCTCCAAACTTGCGCTAAATTTTGATACGGAAAAACCTGTCATGGCCGTTTTCAAAGGGGTCCCTTGACCTCTGACCTCAAGATATGTAAATGAAAATGGGTTCTATGGGTACCCACGAGTCTCCCCTTTACAGAAATGCCCACTTTATGATAATCACATGCAGTTTGGGGCAAGTCATAGTCAAGTCAGCACACTGACACACTGACAGCTGTTGTTGCCTGTTGGGCTGCAGTCTTCACTAGCATTACAGGGCACCTATTTGTTCACACATAATGGGCCATCGGTGTGTCATCCACAGGTCCCCCTAACCCCCTCTGAGTGTAGTCGCTGTTTTATGACACCGACATGCGGCGGACCGCGGGGGTGGGGGGGGGGGGGGGGTGTAAAAAGCGCCGCAGGTATACAGATAAAAACAGAAAAGTAAAAATGTTTACAGGTCATAAATCTGTCATAGGAAAACCAGACAAAGCATGGACAGCTTCAGGACGGGAAGGAGAGATAGAGGGGGAGAGAGGCAGACTAATATATCCGTTTGTGTAGTCATAAAAACATGGAGCTATTTGGTTTGAATATTTCACTCAGTCATCATATAGCCTGACTTCAATGAAGAGCTGGAACAAGCTGATACACAATTTATATGAGATGCTGTCAGACAGAGTGTTAAGGTGAAATGTAAAATCAGCAGTGGTGGAAGAAGTATTCACATCTTTTACTTGAATAAAAGTAGGCCTAGCAATACAAAAAAATAACATTAATAATGACAAGAATAAATAAATACTCTGTTACAAGTAAAAGTCCTGCATTCAAAATCGTACTTAAGTAAAAGTAGAAAAGTATTAGCATCAAAATATACTTAAAGTACCACAAATAAAAGCATTCATAATGCAGAATGTCCCATTTAAGAATCATATATATGATATTATTGAATTATAATTATTGATGCATTCATGTGTTCATCACCTTAACTCTCATCCTACCAACATATTTAACATACAAGGACTACCGACCCAGAGAATAAACTGTAAATAAACAACCATCATAGCAAAATGTTAACTTATTTCTTTTAAAAACATTATTACTTATGTAATTAATGCCATCTGAAGAAAAGACAGATTATTATTATTATTATTATTATTATTATTATTATAATTATTATATAAAACTTGAAAACACAAGGAATCCATTGGACCGACTATGTTGTACTACCTTGTTGTAAAGGAGGCTAAATAATGCTCCAAACTTACGCATAATTTTGGGGAGGAAAACTCGCATGGCAATTTTCACAGGGGTCCCTTGACCTCTGACCTCAAGATATGTGAATGAAAATTAGTTCTATGGGTACCAACAGGTCTCCTCTTTAGAGACATGCCCACTTTATGATAATCACATGCAGTTCGTGGCAAGTCATAATCAAGTCAGCACACTGTGCAGTTTGCCATGTTATGATTTGAGCATATTTTTTATGCTAAATGCAGTACCTGTGAGGGTTTCTGGACAATATTTGTCATTGTTTTGTGTTGTTAATTGATTTCCAGCAATAAATATGTCATTTGTAAGAGTATTAACTACTTAGGGCAAATCTCCCTTTAAGGTACATTTTGAACAGATAAAAAACGTGCGATTCATTTTGCGATAAATTGCGATTAACTATTTTAAACGATTCACAGCCCTATAATTAAAATATACAAATCCTCTGGAATGGTTCTCTTAAAGAGTAACTTTATACTAAAACAATTCACCATCTACTTAATCCACTATCAGAATGGACTGAAACATGCCGCATGCATTCCAATTTTTAATCTTCCACAGAAGAAATGTATTAAACTGACTGAGCTGAGAGTGCGTGACTGAAGTCACGACAGCACATATTACAGGGCCAAAGTTTTAATCCACTGACTCAAACTGATTCTATGAACTGAATTCAATTCAGGATTGTTTTGTTCAAATTTCTTGGTGACCGGAACAAAAGGAAAAGCAGATTTAAGACACTCCTCCTCTCTCCTCATCAGCCCCAAAACCTGTCCTCCCCACTGCTTACTGTCCTGGATTTCTAAAAACCACACAGGAGGGACAGATAAGCTCCATGTAGACGCAAAATTACACCAAGCGAGTAGAGGATTATAATACTGCTACATTTCTCCTGCTCTGTTTCTACCCCCCGAGCAGCTGATTGTTTATAATATTTGTCAGTTTATTGTATTTATGTTTTCGGTGGGGAAGAAAAAGAAACCCCTTGTCTGTGGACAAATAGTCCTTCATCATGCACCCATCGCCAGCCAGATAGTATCTCACACCAGTTATTATGCCCTGAGAGTCAAACATCAGCTCAGTATTAATGACCTGTTTCCATCTGGTTGTGGCTCATTAGGCTCGATGCGTCTCACCGCGGAGTCGACTGTCGTCTGATGTGGCCTCGCCTGCAGCATGCAGCTCTAGGAAATGACAACTAGTCCAGTCTGACTCCCATAGTCCTCTTATCTCTGCTGCTGCTGCTGTCATCATGGGGTGAGGGGGTGAGGGGGGGGGAGGCAGCTGAGCTTAGAGTCCACGGAGGCAGGGTTAAACTCCCTGATGAGTCAGTCAGACAAAGCAGGCTCCAAAAAGTTGGACAGTAACTTAATTAGTGACTTATTAAATTATAGTCCAAGGCAATTGATATTCTGCCCCGAAGCTAATGCAATCATATTTTGCATTTCATTTTATTTTTTTTTTTCCCCCTCCTCCTCCTCCACCAGATTGACTTTTGCTTGGTTCAATTATTTTCACAGACCGGCCAGCTCTTCTTGTCTTTGGTGGTAATGAAGCTCTTCAGGGTTTTCTTGTAGTGCGGTTATATTTCCGTGTTTCATGTCTCGTCCAATTATTTGCCATCGTTCTGCTTGCCAAAACTTTTTCTGAAGATCGTTCATTACGTGTGACTCATTCACATGATGGCTTTCATGAATAATGTGCTTCGATCAGGTGCACGCGCATGTACACGCACACACACATAGATACACTGGATAAACAGGATCTAGACTGTGTTTTTCCATACAAAAACACAACTAATCAAATTAGCCTCTAAATGCATGGATCTTTTGCCAAACATTCCTATATATCAAAGGTCTCTAAAGACTCACACTGAGCAAAACATTGTAATTGTTAACATTGTATAATAACTGTCAATGCTGCCTATTATATTTTGTGTGTGTATAAATATTGTTATTACTACATTATTTTAATTCATTGTTATAACTTTTGCAGCCACTTAGACCCGTATTTGTCTTCTTTGGGGGAGGGGGGGGTCCTTTAGGGGAAAACTGAGCCTGCTACAGCGTCTGAAAAACAGACCACTTCTTTAGGGGTTTCCAATTCCCATTCAACTGTATGCAAGTTGCTTCAATTTTTTCCCTGAACAAAATCAATCTGTCATCCACACTTCATTTCACTTCGTGCATCTTGAGCAAACATTTTTAATAAAAGTAGCAAAGTGTAAATGCATTGGAGAAGCATTTGAGACAGATTGAAATCTGATTGCTGGTGTTGGTTTTGAAGGAGGAGTGTGCTGTTGCTACTTCACCAGCGAACTAGGTGCTCAAGTATCAAAGGAACAACTGTGAGAAAAAAACAAAACTTGGCAACACTAGCTGATTAACTGGGAGAATCTGGACTTGGTGATAGTTTGAGCCAGTATAGTTGAAAGGGTGTAAACGCATCTGTCTCTCCAATGACAGTCTACTATTACAGTCTGTCGCTGTCTTTGCAGCTAATGTTAATGTGAAGTTACTAAAATTAGCTGTCATTCTCCCTGTCTCATTGAAGTGAAAAAAGCAGCTCCAGCCCTATGTTCCCTCAGCCCTATGTTCCCTCAGCCCTATGTTCCCTCAGCCCTATGTTCCCTCAACCCTATGTTCCCTCAGCCCTATATTCCCTCAGCCCTATGTTCCATCAATCATATATGTTCCCTCAGCCTTATGTTCCCCCAACCCTGTTCCCTCAACCCTATGTTCCCTCAGCCCTATGTTCAGTCAATCATATATGTTCCCTTACCTCTATGTTCCCTCAGCCCTATGTTCCCTCAACCCTATGTTCCCTCAACCCTGTTCCCTCAACCCTATATTCCTTCAGCCCTATGTTCTGTCAATCATATATGTTCCCTTACCGCTATGTTCCCTCAGCCCTATGTTCCCTCAACCCCATGTTCCCTCAACCCCATATTCCCTCAACCCTATGTTTCCTCAGCTCTATGTTCCCTCAGCCCTGTGTTCCCTCAGCCCTGTGTTCCCTCAGCCCTGTGTTCCCTCAACCCTGTTCCCTCAACCCTATGTTCCCTCAGCCAATATGTTCTTTCATATCAATACCTCCGCAGTGCCATGCCATCGTTCAGACGGCCCATCATTCTTTATCCCCAATAGTCTGAAAACTGGACCGAGAGCCCAATTGTCCGACAGTCCGAAAACAAACCATAGTTCCGAAGGCCCGTTGCTCAGAAAATACAACAAACAGAAGCACATATCTAAATATTATGCTGAGTGATGTCATCGGACCTTCACAGTCGTGATATTATTTTTACATATGATGTGAATATGATATGAAATGACTTACATTGCTCTTAGCATGTTGTAAATGGACACTGTGCACCAGAGAAGAGGTTCAGGATATTATGTGTTCTGCAGTAAAACAAAACAAAGAGATATAGCCCTGACTTTATGTATTGATTATATGACATATTACATTTGCATTTCTAGCTGATGCTGCCTGACCTCCCCCGGCTATTAGCTTTGGACAGAGCTACAGCGAAGAAGCATCCAGTGCAGTTTGAATGTCTACATAATCAGTAAATGATGAATGGATCAGGGAACATGAATGTTCTCATAAGCTAAGTGGTGTAATCAACTACATGCATGGTTATGGTTATGGAAGATATGCACAACATACACTTTTTTATGTGACATGAGGTCAGACTGATGAATAACTTTCAGACGCATCAGGTCCAGAAGAAATGTGGTCTGCGAAAAGATGGAAAATAAATGTTCAAATCCATGAAGCAAGCAATGTGTCACTTTAAAGGATAGAAACCTTAGTTTACAAAATGAATCACTTTCAGAGAGCAGGATGTGCTCTCTTTAGAAAGTTTAGGGGAAGTTCTGAAGAAGACCTTTAGATGAAATTTAAATGTAACTTTTTTCTAATTGGGTCTATCAACCTACACAAAATTATAGGACACATTTTCACTGAGAAAACAATAATGCATATTCATACTACATACTTTCCAGTAGCATTATAACCTTTGTCAGTATGAAATTTTAAATCTACACATGGTAAAAGAAAACAACTAGCCAAATTATGAGTGATTATGATTAAGAGAAGTATTGTTGGAGAATTCCTCTCTGCTGTAATCTGTGGTTCTGCAGATACGTATGACAATAATGAAGCATTACAACCATGTAACAACAGATTGCTGCTGAAAAGCAGAAATATTGATTTATAAAGCTGTTACCATCTGCTTTTCACAGCGTCTGTCTTTGCCTTCTTATGTGTTTTTCTAGGTATGATTTTTCCACAATAAAACTCATCAATGCAACAAGATTGTTCAGCAGCCAACTCTCAGACTCAGAGCCTCTGACCAACACATTAATGCACTATTTAGGGCTAGCCACACAAGCATGTAAAACGGCAACATTTTACAACAAGTTCAGTTAATTCCAATGTAATTGCTATATGACTGGCGGATTTGATTGCAAGGGCAAAGTTAATCCACACAAACTGTTTGCATCAAGTTTAATTTTGATGAACTTTGACCCACATATCAGTACCATTGAGCAATAGCGAACCGTCTTGACTGTGCTGAGCTTTCAGGGAACAGAGAGTCCAAAATGGAGGAAGCTGTCGTATCTTTTTAGCTGTGTGTCACCATTCGAATATTATTATTCTGCTATAAACTGCTCCACAAAAGTAGTCTTGCGATACCAGACAATCGGAGATCTCTGCCTACTGAATATTTGGGGATTTCTAAATGAAAAGTTGTTGCTATAACAACGGCGAGAATGGCCGCTGACAAACCTATGCCTCTTACATGTCCTAGATTCAGGCCAATCACAACCGTTTACCTACATGCGTGGGGACGCACAGGGTGCCACGTGGGGATAACGCGCTGTTATTGGTGCAGAGCATCTTCAGCAACAACAGTTCTATGCATGTGTTTCTGCTGAAAGAACAAACTTTTGTTTAAAAGAAATGCCCATATATAGTGTTGGAATTGGATAATTTGTAAGTACTTCTTTTTTTTTTTTCTTCACAAAAAGCTAATATGTTGGGTTTGCTACAAAGGTGCACCTTTTTCCTACCTAACTGAAGTTATCCCACAACTCCAGGAGGGCCTCTAGCAGAGGAGTTTCAGTGCAGCCTCTGGTCCAAAGAGGAGCTGAAACCACTGCGCTGGCCTTGGGCTGCTTCATACCGCTAGGTTTTCAACCCACTAATGATTCATGCTACTTTCACAGCTCTGGATGGAAGAGGAAATTGCCTTGGTGTATGTCCACATTCATATTCTATTATGTTCTAATTTTAACGAGATGAGCTATAGACCTTATGGCCAGTGGCTAATCAGGTCGATGATTAACAGCAAACAGCCCTGCAACCATCCTGCAATGTGTCATCATTCATGTTTCAATGAGTTCACTCGCAATATGTCTGCTTCGGTTTGAACTGAGCACTCTGTGTTTTGATCAGCATCAGGGGTGTTTCAGCATTTTGCACGGACTCATGATCCAACATTGACTGATAACATGATAGCATTACTACACCTGAGAGGTTCCGCCATTGGATGCATTATCCCCAGGCTGGAACTGTAAACCTTACCCATGAAGGAAAATTCAGTTGCAATCTGGATCTTATTTTCATTCAGTTATAATAGAACCATTAGCTTCATTTTGCAGAGATAAGGCTCATTACATTCATTTAGCTGACGCTTGTATCCAAAGGGACTTAACAATACTTGCATGTGGGTACAACTCAAAAAGTGCATGAATCATGTAAGTACATCAACTTCATAAAATATCCTGAACTACTTCAAGTGATCCATTTAGAGACAACAGGAGGTAGAGAAATAGTTTTTTATTGTATGGGCCAAACAGATGAGTTCTCAGTCGGCGATGGAAGATGTGTAGAGTTTCTGCTGTCCTGATGTTGATGCAAAAGGTTGAGACTTTGTTGAGCATATAGCTGGGCCCTCTTCGTATTGAGGGAGCAGCAACCTGATTGGCGGTAGCAGAGCGTAGTGGACAGGCTGGGGTGTACGGGTTTATCATGTCTTGGATGTAGGAGGGGCCTGAGCCATTCACAGGACAATTAACAAATACCATTGTCTTGAAACAGATTTGAGCAATAGTGTGGGAGAACCTGGGTAGGTTGAAAACCAGCCGGGTACAGTAACACAGTAATCTAGACGTGAGATTACAAGAGCCTGGACCAGAAACTGTGCTGCATCCTGAATGAGGAATGGACATATCCTGATGTTTTCATCCAAAAAAACATATAATATTGTTATCATCCATTCTGTTGTAAAACTGCTTGCATGACGTCACTGCCAGGTGTAAAAGTTTAACTTGTTTCCTATACATAAAAGGCCTCAATGAAAGTAATTTTGTGCCAGTGTTTCCACTGTGCTCACACAAATTTTGAATACTGGCTAGTTTTATAGATCTCTGGTATTTAAAATGTATGGAGTTACTATTTTTTATTTTATGACAGCTGTCTTGACATCATAATTATGTGCCACAGATGGGAAACTGTATTGGCAATATTTTTTCCTCAACAACATAATCAAACTGCATGTGATTATCATAAAGTGTGCATGTCTGTAAAGGGGAGACTCGTGGGTACCCATAGAACCCATTTGCATTCACATATCTTGAGGTCAGAGGTCAAGGGACCCCTTTGAAAATGGCCATGCCAGTTTTTCCTCGCCAAGATTATGCGAAAGTTTGGAGCGTTATTTAGCCTCCTTTGCGACAGGCTAGTATGACATGGCAGATTCCTTAGGTTTTCTAGTTTCATATAATACCAGTATCTTCTCTCTAGATTTAAAACTTAGCCCGCGATAACCTAAAAAACACAAGTTGCGTTAATGCGTTAAAGAAATTAGTGACGTCAAAACAAATTTATGTTAACGTGTTATTATCACGTTCATCTTGACAGACTTAATTTATTTCTTTATTTCATTTATTTAAAGTGATGTTTTAATTTATGTCAGTATCTTTTGTTTCAGAATGTCTTTGGTTAGGGCAGGGTGGCAAGAGAAGAAAAGAAGGGATGGAGCCAGTCAACTGGGTAGACATAGAAAACATGTCGGTGTTCTGACATTTGAATGAAGGCCGCAAACCATGTAAACCAACCATCCAATCAAACCATCCATCAAGGAAGGAGAAAGTTTTATCTTCTGAAAGGGAGGATGAGATCTGGTAGGTACAGTTACAGGTTACATCTATTATGTGCACTTCATCTTAAGATAATTAATCCGCCATATCAAAGTTATGCATTGACAACATTTTTTGCTTTGCCGCTCTTTCGTGTTATTTATGATCAATAGATGGCTTCAAAGAATGTGACAGGTGGGACTTCAGGAGTTGTACAGTCACTGAAGGAGGTGTACTGGAAGGGAAAAGAAAAAGAAAAACTCAAGAAATTTGTAGATTGTTTGACAGGCATTCTTTTTTACTTTGCAGTTGTCAATCATTCACTGAGTTCTACTTCCTCCCCGCCCCCCTGAACACATTCCTCTTTTTACTCTCCCTGTCAGTTTTGTTAACTTAATAATATTTTCTCCACCTTCCACATCAAAGTCTGTGTCCTGCTACCTTTAAAATGCCACCCGCTCTTCCCTCACTACTTCCTGTACTTTGTGACCGAGAAACGGTTTTGGGACTTTTTGATTAAGCTAAAATGCTCAGACTGGATAGGCCACTTCATCTGTAGTGGGGTACGTGTAGACTTTGATTAATTATTAAAGCCACAACTGTTTGGATTTCTGTTTTCTTATCTTTCTCTCTTTAACTTTTCTACTTTCCCTTTCCCTGCTTCCTCCAACACACTTCCTGGTAGGAGAGTGAGGGAGGATGGGAAAGTAGCAGTAGAAAGAGGATGCATGCACAATTTCTCTTCTCCCACAACTTTTTTTATACACCACACCACCAGGGAAAAGTCATTGAAAACTGCACTTTTTCTTTTCTTTCTGGAACAGCATTAATATTTGTCTCTTGAATTAGGTGATGGTGAGGTAGAATTTGATGATGAAATTGTTAACATTTATGAGGGTTAGTCATTTTTTGGCTGGACCGCAGAGGGTCAGCCCTACAAACGCAAAAGTCTGTCACTAATTGACTGACTGAGTGATGAAGTTACACGATTGGTCAGCCACGTTTTGGAGATTCCTCATTGGCCGTTGCTCTTACAGAATGAAAAGTTCCGGCTCACGAAACTTGGACCAAGTTGTAAAACTAGGCGATTTAGTTCTCAAATGAAACGAGGTTCAGCAGTGGCATAGCGTATTTCTCGCTTAAAATGTTTTCAGAAGTAGATTTTGGTGGATTGTTTAGACGCAATAACAGAAAGTTTATGAGCAGGCCAATATGTTGTTTCCTGTTTGAAACGGCAAGCAGGAAACCAGGGACCAATCAGTTGCATTTATTCCACGATAGGGGACGTCATCGCTTGAACGTCCAGTTGAGTGGAGCAGCGCGTCCTATAGTGTCCTCGCCGGACCTGGTGTATATATACCGTTGGATTGACCATACACAGTCCAGCCATTAAACTCGTTTTTTACCCCCCATAATGAGTGCAGACGATATAAAAACAGCAACAAAAAAGGTGACAAATAACCTATGTATTTGTCATTGCTTTAAAAAAATGATCATATTACATCAATTAAGGAATAAGACATTTTGTGAACAAAGCTAGAACTTTCTGCTGGAAGCGTGGGACATCTTCAAGAGAGTCCCCAGTACGCTCTGAGAAAAAATGAAAGCTCACTATCATCTTCTTCATCCAGGCGATCAAGCTCTGGCGCTCCATTTCTACTCATTAGGAGGAGGCGGATTTCAAGAGCAAAGGGTTGGCGATCTCTTTCCTCCCCACATCAGACTACTCTTGGACCAAAAAAGAGTTCTTCAGGCTCTTATGAAGTCTTAAATTCAATTTTTTATAAATATGTGGCCTTAAAGTATTAGTTTGGGCAGGCTCACAAGATACAAACATGTAAAATAACATGTTTGAAGTTGCCTATACTCTATGCTGTATATTTGCCTGTTTCACAGAAATTGATATCAACCTTCTTATCTGACTTTGAGTTTGATAGCGAGCTCAAGCTAATTTCCCCAAATGTTCTACTGCTCCTTTGATGTTAATCCACACCGCAGCATTAATCAAATCCAACTAACTCTAAACCCGAGTCCTGAACCTCCCTTTGAAGAAGTGAGGCCTAGCCACAATGTCCTCACACTGAAAACGTAGCTTCCTTTCACAGAGTTGGCAAAACAACAGCACACGGCCACGTACAAACACACACTGTTCGCCTGCTTCTGTCGCCAGATTTGATACACTTTTCACTTCTGATTTAGTCCCAGCAGCTCTAATATGGCCTCCATTAGCACCTGTGCACCGCCTTTCCCTTTCAATATCTCAGCATCGGCAGAATGGCCGGATCACCCTCTCAAAGTGACCCTTCTCGCTGTGTTTTTTTCCTCCCCACCCTACCTATCAAATTGATGAGAATTAGATGCCACTCCTCCAGCCGTGCCTGTCTCCTCTTTAATTGGCGTTTGATATTCTGCGGTTGTCATTTCAAGAGGGAGAACAAGGGGTTGCCATTCATCGTGGCTCCTGTAAAGGGAGAGGGGGGGGGGTAAGTGTCACTCAGTCTGATGGCTCTGTAATGTGTTTTGGGTTACAGACACTCCTGAGCCGTCTGTCAGTTAGCTTAGCCCTCCATCTTTTCCCTTATTCAGGCGACTGAGATTTCATTTAGCCACCCCGTCCATCAGCGAAACGCTGTCCTCTTAAACCTTTCACTTATAAGCCGACTGGTTTTCCTGGACGTCCAAAGGTATAAGCGGAAATTTCTGAAATGTTCTCACCCCCGCCTCCTCCCCACCACCAGACACATCACTGCCAGCTACTCGGATATTAGATCAAAAATAAATTTGAAGTAAACTTTATATTTTCAAGAGCAAGTGAAAGTCCTCAGTGCAGGGTTCCATTTTAAGGAAGCCAGGAGGGGGGAGGGGGGGAATAAACGATTGGAAAATGAGATTTCTGCTGCACACAGTTTTTCATACCACAAGATGGTCAATCTGTGTTAATTGGGGGCAGACTCTACTACAGCACCGGTATGAACACACAGACTGGAGTATATTTGCCACTCCCTTTCAGGCATTCTTATGATCCTTATGCCTCCTCCTTTCTGGACTATATCAACAGTAACATCAACAGTGTCACCACTAGGGCTGGGTATTTTTAAACAATTACAATGCCAGTACCAATACCAGTACCCTTATAGCAATACCGATACCAATAGAGTACTTCATTCGATACCCATCATGTGAATGGAAGCTGTGTGTCCCACTGGCTAGCTAATCGCCGCCTCATTACACAGCGCTCATACAGCGGTTACCACTGATAATGCCGCTCCCCGACTCAGGGGTGCAGGACCGCGGTGTTGCGGAATTGTAACATCATCCTCTGGTTCCCCAGGCGTTAAGTGTTAGCTCTGTCAGCACTTGTTGCCGTTGTTAGCGCTGTAAGTACCGTTTGCATCATTAGCCGTTAGCCGTCGGCTTAGACGTCTCCATGTTCAGAGCCGTGTGCAGGCAGGCAATCTCGGCTATATGGGTTGTTAAACTCTCGGCATCGGAAACTGACGCAAGGGTTACACCTCTTGCGTAACTCTTGGACGGATCAGGGACGGCGTGTCAATATATACGCTTGTTACATGCTTAGTGTCCTTTTAAAATAATCTTCACAGAAAGTTAGGTTTAGGCGACACAACCACTTAGTTAGGATCAGGAAACAGTTGTGGTTGACGTTAACTTCTCGACTAGCGACTCACGTGACTAGTGACTCACGATACTCACGGGACTGACAATGCTAACGACTCACGTGATTCATCGGACTGATGATACAAACGAGTCGTGTGACTAACGACTGACGTGACAAAATAAGTTGTAACTTTTAGTTCCATCCGGGAAACAAACGGTGGTCTCCTGGTTGAAAGTCTTGTGTTTGACCCAATCACGACAGATATCATTTCAATAGAAAACTTTCGATACTGCTTGGTACTGGGTTGTTTTGGTTGATAAAGGTATCGAGCCCAGCCCTAGTCACCACCGTCAAACAGATTACAACGTTCCCAAATCAGAGGCCATGGATGAACACAGAGGTCACCCTACTGCTGAAGACACTGCTTTCAGATTCAAACATACTCAGGCCTGCAGTTCATCCAGGGATAACCTGAAGAGGGGCATCAAGAGGGCCAAGCACAGTCCCAAACTAAGGATTGAGGAGCACTACAACAACAACTCCGACCCCCCGATGCATGTGGCAAGGCATCCAAGCCATCCTGGATTACAAACCCACCAACCCCCAAACCAGCGATGCCTCTATTCAACCAACTGTATATAATAATACAGTCATAAAAACGTTAAAGATTAGAAACAATAAAAAGAAGCTAAAGATAAAAGCTAGAATAGAAGCTAAAATAGAGTATAACACAAAAGAGTAAAACTTATACTGCAGTATAAGATAATTATTTGGTTTAATAAAAGGCAGCAGCAAACAGGAGCGTTTTAAGCTTTGATTTAAAAGAACTAAGAGTTGGAGCGTTTCTGCATTTTTCTGGGAGCTTGTTCCAGATATTTGGTGCATAAAAACTGAACCCTGCTGCTTCTGCATGTTTAGTTCTGACTCTGGGGACACTAAGCAGACCTGATCCAGATGACCTGAGAGGTCTGGATGGTTCATAACATAGCAGAAGATCAGAAATGTATTTTGGCCCTAAACCATTTAGTGCTTTGTAAACCAGCAGGACTATTTTGAAATCAATTCTCTGAGAGACAGGGAGCCAGTGTAGAGACCTCAGAACTGGACTGATATGATCCACTTTCTTGGTCTTAGTGAGGACTCTAGCAATAGTGTTCTGAATCAGCTGCAGCTGTCTGATCGATACTACTGATACTACGTCACTTGCTCCGACTTGAATAACACAGCGGGTGGAGTTAGAGTTAGTTGAAAGCCGGGTTCATCACATACTGTTGCTAAAGGGTACCTCCGTGCGACGGTCTCTGATGCCGAGGGGCAATTACCAAACGGCGGTATTTGACGAGTTGGGAGTGAGAACGGGTTGTTCCAAGCATGTAGAAGAACTCACGGTGGCCTTCAGGTGCATTCGCACCACCAAATTCAAGCTGCCGCTTCAATGTAAAAACCATGAAAGGCCCTCTGTAGCGCCATTGTTTGTTTTGTCCATTTTGTAACAAAAATTATTCCAAGTTTCAGGTGATTATACACTAATGAAAACATAATAATTCATATTATATTCCATTTCTGCCAATAGATCCCACTAAATCATACACACTGGTCTTTTAAGTGAAGTATCTGAACACTTCCTGCACACTGGTGCAACCAAATTAAACAGCAAGTAAATGGGCCATCTTCTTCCTCTATCAAAGTCCAGAGTGATGCAGCCCACTCTTCAAGGCAGACTGTTAAACAGCCATCTGATCTCTGCTTGAGCTATCAAGCAATTTTTATGCAATAAAATGGCCCAGAGAAAGCTCCCACATGGCCATAGCTTGTCCATATCTGTATTATTTGTTCCTACATTATCTAAATTTATCTTGATATTAAAACGCAGCCTGGGCCAGTTCATCTACATAATGTTATTTATTGTCCTCCTCTTTCGCTTCAAGGACTTGCAGGGCCATCTAGCAGTACATCATATGCAAATAAATTACAGCACGGTCGCAAACAGCACAGAAAAATCTCTAAATATGCAAAAGGTAAGAGCTTTCACTTGAGTCTCAGCGAGAGCGGCTGTGTTGTTTCATCTCAATCGTTCCTTTCTCGCTGTAGCTGTTACAGAGCAAAGCTATATGGAGGGTGAAAGTTACAGATATTTCTTTAGGCTCATTATGTGGAGATCGCTACCTATTGATCTTGTTGTCATGTCAACAGTTATCGTGTGATCGCGGCTTAATTGTCTCAGTATCTGTAGATAACAATCCTTGCCTGTCATTTAATTTGGACATTATCTGAGTTCAGTCAGAGACACTTGACGTCAAGGAATTGACTATTTATAGCACATGATTATGCAGTTAGATTATGTGGAAAAGGCTCTGCGCTATGAGGGAAAATCTATGCAGCAATGAAAATTCTCTTTGGAGAACTAATACATATACATGGAAGAGTAATGGTGAGAAGTGTCCTCTCAAAAATGACAGCATCGGTTGTTTCAGAAAGTGCCCTGAAACGACATCTGTTTAAATTCAAGTGGTAGGCCCTCTAGCAGCTGTGGAAATCAAAAGAATGACGTTGCTATAGAGGAAGTCCACATAGGGAGGAGGTCAGGGTGGATGGATCAAAAAAACATCTGACTTTAACAACGGACGCCACTGTTTGTTTCACGTTTCCAACCCACAGTCAACATTTTATTTTATGACCACAATTGTGTGGGTTTTCAAGGTGGTGGATGGGCGTGTTAAAGCATCCAGCTGTCATCGGGGGAGACCGGAGGTCGTGTCCTGTCATGGGCATGCATTTAACTGTTAAAAAACCATAACCTTGATCTTTCCCTATCCTTTACAAAGTGTTTTAGTTGTCTAACCTTAACTATACCGTAACCATATTGTATTTGTCAACCACTTGGCAACCATTCCCTAACCTGAGCCATACTCAAGTTGCCATTTTAGACATTGTAGAAAGAAATAATTTTAAAAATGTTGGCAATGAATGTTAGAATTGTCTAAAACAAAAGGTCATGTCTGGTGATAGGATTGTTCAAAAGTGTATAAAGCTAGGCATACACTGTACGATTTGAGAAATGTTGTTGTGAACTTCCTACTCCTACTGTACGAGTAGATCGTTTGCGATGTAAAGCCAAAGTTCACGATTTATGTGCTCACACTGTACGTGTAAAATAGAGAAGAAAAAAAAACACGACCCATTGGCCCCTACAAACCGTTCTGGCTGTTGACAGTTGTCAATAAAGATTTGCCTGAAAGCTCTAAGGCAGGTAAAGTTTGTTTGCTAGCAGAGGTCTGTACGAGTCACAATACTAAGAGGGCAGAAATGTGCTGCTTTGATTATCTGTGCCATCCTGTCTGCTGAAACGTCTAAAAAAAAAAGAGGTGCTGGCGTATATGGACTCCGTGGTGGTGAGGAAGATGTGGATAGTACGTCTTGTCCATTTTGCAGAGAGAATTGTAGGTAAGATAGCTAAGTTTTACCATATGTATTGTACATTGTTTTCTTGGTAGCTACGCTCTGATTACTGTTAAAAAAAAAAAAAGGCGCTGATGTTGGGGAATCGGCTCGTGGCTCTGCTTCAGCTGTGAGAGAGCCTGTGGACAGCGGCCTACAATTTCTGGCATGTCAGACGTCCAAGACGAGTCAAATGGAGTTGATCGTTCCTTGTTCCCCTGTACACTGCTCGGCAAACAACGCCAAACAAAGCCGAAATTTGGTCCGACTCTAAAATGCTTCGTGCGGCTCAAAATTGGGGCCAGAAACGGGCTAAAATCGCAGAGTGTATGCCTGGCTTAAGACTTGAAAATACATTTCGCTCCATTATTCACAACTTCTTGATCTGGTTTTCAAAATCATTTAATGATCTTATGATTCTTGCCTGAGATATCAAACATTTTCTCTGGTGATGACAACTTAACTCATCCGTCCTTTATGGCTCATCTCGAGATATGTCGAGATCTATTGTCTTGAGTTGACACAATTATAGCACCCCAAAACATAGTCCGGTGTCTCCAGATATAATTATCTGTTGTTAAAAAAATTATGTTTTTAGCAACCAAAGTCACAGCTTCTGTTTAAAAGTTTATTTGAGCAGATTTCCAATGAATTTGTAATAGCTACCTACAGTGTGGTGCAGAATTCAATCCCTCTGTGGCAGCTGGGATCAATCAATCAGGATGGGGTGTGTTTGATAGGGGTGCACGTCGCTCTCTGGCCAGGAATAGGTACAGGTAGACTTGAAATCACATGGGGAGCTATATAGAACCTTTTTGTTTCGTTTCCACCATGTTCCTGTCAGCAGTCAGCACTGTAAAAGAGCCCAATGGGACCTGTCAACGTCTGTCAAAAAGTGCACACAGGAAAGAAGCCAATGCCTCACTCATTTTAGCAGAGAAATTGGAGAACTACACACACATTTGCACCATTAAACTCAAACTTTTCTGCAGGCCAGCATACACACAGCACTTTATCCCACTGACAATACTCAGCCAAGTGTTACACTGGTTTACCATGGGAGGCAACGCCGACAGTTTATAATCAAGTCGACTGTTTGACTTGTAAGAAAATACTAATCATGTTGGCTTCATTTCACTGCTATCCAATCTGTTATAAAATTAATTTTAAAATGATTTCAATTACCTACAAGGCATTGCACAGCAAAGCCCCAGAGTACCTTGCTGAGCCTTTAAGACCACAGTATCCTTCATGATGTCTGCAATCATCACAACACTACCTTCTAATTAAACAGCACAACACAGTATATGATTCCTCTACGTCCAGTGTCAATATTTAGTGCCAGCGCTGTAGGTAACGTTGCCCTTATTCAGCAACCTTTGTTTAGCTGCCTAAACTTAACAATACGATAGTTGCTATGTGGAGCTATTGTTAGCTTAATAGCAAGGTTCTTGACTGGCAGCAGGGTTGTGTTTATCAATGGCAGCCACGTAATTAATTCAGTTTTGGCTTTTATTGCAAATTTTTGCAACGAAGAGAATATTAAAATTCGGACTCAGCAAGGTTTCTGTGCGGATTAAAACAACACAAAAAATGCGGACTTGGTGTGCAAAGACCTTTACTGTATATAAACTGGTTTGTTCTTATTTATTTGCAATTTTACAATGGCAACTGACATGAGACAGACAACTAATAAATGACCTTTTTGGCCTCTTGAGGGCAGTGGAAATAAGTTGTGAAGACAATGTTGATATGTCATCACCTTTTAAGTTTTAATGGCAAACTTCCAATATTCAATCTCTTTTAGCTCTTTTTCCAGTCTCCACCAACTCCTGAAGGGAATATCTGTCTCTTTAGCTGCTAAGTACTCCACTATGCTGACTGTGTCTGTCTGCTGGTAGTTTTATTTTGTATTGTGAATTTCCGCAACAAAGAGAATAATTTAATGCATCAGACTCAGTGTGCAAGGTTTCTGTGCGTAACAATTTTAATGGATGACGGATTAAAAAAACATATACGAAAAATGCGGACTTGGTGCACAAAGACCTTTACTGTATATAAACTGTTAACTGGCTTGCAATATTACAATGACAACTGACATGAGTCACACAACCAATAAATTACATTTTCGTACACTTGGGGGCAGTGGAAACAAGTTGTGAACACAACAATGATGTGTCATCACCAAGCTATATGGCGAACTTCCAATATTCACTCTCTTTGAGCTCTGTTTTTGGTCTCTACCAACTCCTGAGAATCTGTCTCTTTAGCTCCTTGATACTCCACTATGTTCGCCAGGTAGAATACAGTTTTTGCGGAAAGCAGCTGTTGCTGCGGCCGAAAACGACAGCCAAACAAAGAGCTAAAATTCACAAAATTCAAAATCACCATTAAGCTGAATAAAGCCAAGGGGAGCTGCCGATTCAGCTGATAATTTTCTGTAGGTTCATCACTACGAGTGACCCCTGTTAGTCAAATTGTTTCCTTGATACACATTGTCCTTTGATACAAAATATTGATTATAGCTGCTTCAATGTTTGCTTTTACTTTGTCATAAATATCAAAATAAACATGTAATTTCAAGACTTTATTTTAGTTTTGTGCTTAAACCACAGGTGTGTTCTTGCATTGTGTTATAAAGACACCACAGGCCAGGATTCCCAGTTGAGTTGGTTGATTATAGCATAAGTACCTAATCATAGACAAACAGTGTCCAGGTCACTGGACTATTCTGGAACATACAGTATATCTTCAGTAATGATGTTATTAAAAATATAGAAACACTCATGTTACCACACAACACGCAGCTTGGTAGTTGGATAACTTTGCTAGCAACATTGCCTACATGTGGTTGTTCTTAGAACAGATATAATGAATTTGCAAATCCACAAAAGTCTTTGTCCATGTCTCAACTCCTCTAGGTACATATAGCATAGTATACATTTATATGACAAAATTATGAACCAAAAATGAACAATCTCTTAAAACAATCTGCACAGTGTTATAACTGTATAACGTAAGGTGCGTCATTCACTTAAAGGCAACCACACGTCTTTTAAATATATACAGCTCTGGGTCAATGGCAATGGAAGCATTATTAACCATGTTACACTTACAGTATATGCTGCATAGTTAATTTGTGCTTAAGCAAATTACCACACAGCAAACCTGAAGCAAGGAAGTACTGCATGTTACACAGCGGACGGGAGGAACGGGGGGTTAATGGAGGCCCACAAGCTAATTTTTGCCGTGGAGCCCCCTTGGCAGTTTCATATAACCATGTCTGGAACAATATATCATATCATGTTAGAATGTCTGATTTTGTTAATATTGAAACTCGTTAAAGACTCATTTATAAGATAAGACTAGATAAGATAAAGTTTATTAATCCCACACAGGGAAATTGAAGTGTCACAGCAGCAGATGTTCAAGAAACAGGTGCACAGTATAAAAGCAACCGCATAGTATAAAAGCAACAATCATCATGAAAATATAAGGCACTAAATATTATATACACCACCATATTAAATATCTATAAAGTATACCGAGACAAAAAAAAGAAAAGAAATTGCAATAAAAGAATTGGCCTCCTGGTTGTAATCCCCCCCCCCCCCCCCCCATACTTGCTGTCACCTTGATGCAGACTTTAGCAAGGTGACAGCTGAGGAGAAGAAGCTGTTCCTGAGCTCGCTGATCCTGGAACAGAGAGTCATGTAGCCCACCATAAGCAGTCTTTCTCACTTTTTTATTCTACGTCACTAGCTCTGAGCGTAGCATATTCACGTGGATGCGTTTGCATTGCAGTCATAAGACTACATTGTGCACACATGACACGCCAAAATCCTCAAAGGCGTTGTTATTGCGCGCAATATGACTTACAAATTACCGTGCCATTCATACGCCATTTGGTGAGACCGGGTTGGCTATAGTGACAGCCGCTCAGAGAGAACAAAATGTCTTTATTGAGCTTCTGCGAGGCTGAACTTCCCTGTGAACTCAAACTATATACAGTACACTTCTTCTGTCTTTGTCTGTCTGCCTTTGTCTCCAAACTCCCCGTCTCTCCATCAGATCAGAGTGATGAAATAGTGTACTGCCAAGCCGCAGGCATTTAACGACATCTGAATGGCTGCCAGCCATTTCATATGAGATTTTCACACAACAGAAGAAAAGGCCTGCGATTCCTCAGATTAGGGGGCGCTGGATGCTGCCAGTTTCCTCAACACTCCTGCCTATTAAACCTCGGCAGGAGGGATTCCTGAACCCACCGCTCGCTTCCAAACAAGACTCGTTTCTGTGCATACAGCCAGATACTGTAGCGCTAATTCTTCTTTCAACAGCCTTTTCAACAGCCAACTGGATTCCTTTAGGCTGTCTCTGTGAAGAACACTGTCTCGCACACGCCTGTGATGGTTCGACATCAGTTCAAACTCTCTCATCCTCTCCATCTAAACGATAGTGCCTTCACGTCAAGGCTACACTGTCCTAACTCCCTGCAGCAACAGTTACGTCGCTCCTTACATGATTTTTTTAGGCTCAAAACTTCAAAATCTTAAGCTGTTCATTTTTTGCTTATTTAAGCACTGAACTTCAGGGAGAATCTTAGATATATTATTCTGGTAAGGTACAATACTGTGGGTGAAGTTGCTATGGTAACACAGATCCTGCAGGTGAATCCAACCTTGATTGCAATCAAAGTTTTTTTTTATTGCGTAATTATTATAGTAACTACAATCTGATGGAAATCACAGGGAAAAGAAGCCAAACTGGACAGTGCCATTTATTAGTTGTACTGTGTATTTGTGGTGTACTGTGAATGCAATGTATATATCGTTTGTTGTCTGTATGAGTTGATTTGGTGGCAAATGAGTTTCCCCGTTGGGGTTTTATAAAGCTTTCTAATCTAATCTAATATAAAAGGAGAAACCAGCGCTGTGTTATTCATTCATTGTGTCAATTTAAAAAGAAATACTCTTTAGTCAGTCTAGGGCGCTGTTCAGAGTCTCTTCAGTGTTACCTCTTATTTGAATTGATTTCTAATGCACTACTGTGCAACAGAAATCAGACTTCTGCAGACATTCTTAGAGCCTCATTATAAAAGGATAAACATTAGTTATTCCTCAGGTTACTTGATGCAAATTACATTTTTGTGTCATTTCAAGAACAAGTCCGGTGATATTTTATAGTTTTCTTTTTAAAACCCATACAAAGACCCAAATGAACAAGTATTGTGCATGTATCAAAGCCTGATTTATCTTCTTCCTCTGTCCCATAGAGCTCCATTGTTTTCTAAAAACTATTAAAATCACAGCAATGAGCCACACGGTTGAACTGGGTGACATGTTCCCTCATTACCATGAACACACACTGTCGTTTATTATGACTCAATCCCACATACACCGTCCTGCTGCCCCACATACTCACTATAGCACCAAATGTGGATTAATCCACTGCTGAAAATAGTCCCTAACAAATGCACAATTTCCTCCTGTTTGAGTAATGTTTCATAAAAACTACAGTGACCAGCTGTTTTTTTTTTAAGGAAACATAAAATGAATCTATATTTTTGTGAGCTGTCAAGACAGACAGACAAAGTATGGAGAGACTTGCTAACACATTGTTGATTTTTGCTTTTGTCATGGGATTTGTTGACGGTATGAAAATTATAGAATAACACCAGCCTTAAGTGTCATAACCGGCAAGTGCCTTTGTTTTTGTCCTCATACTCTTTAAGTGCTCATTTCCGTGGTGTTTTTCTGGATGCAAAGCATTTTGGCGACTGATGTATTCACAGTCTTACTAACAATTTGCCTCGATCAATAAATCAGTAGTTGTTGTTATTATATCTTTTCTTTCCACTTGTGATGCATCGGTTATGCTGCTACATTGACATTTATTTGTCAGTGGATCGCTGGATGTTCTGTGTTTGGTTCTGCAGTCATGTTGTTGAACTTTGCAGATGTTAAATAAACAACTAAAGTAGAAAGTAGCTGTGAGCGCTGCTCCAAATGTTTAACAGTACCGGGTGCCCGGTTGTAAGAACAGAAGAAACAAATCACCGGCACTCACGGATGAAGGGTCTTTCTTAGTTTCCATGTTTCAGCTATAAGCCATCATCAGCGTAATCACTCAAGCAGTAATGCCAGTTTTAAAACATTCAGGTGAGGCACAGACACCAATCAGGAAAGAGAATACATGATGCCATAATAAGATTCATCTGTGAATGCACTGTCAGGACACAGCCTCTCACAACAAAGGAGGCGTGATCACAACAGTCAGAAACAACCAGCAATACAATATAAAACATTTTGAAAGCCCAAGATCGGAAAAATATGACAACAGCCACGCCATACGAATGAATGGAGACACACTCAAAATCTAACATATACAGTATACAATATATATTAAAGCTGCAGTAGGCGAGATTGGAGCAACAATGATTAAAAATAGTTATTTTTATAAAACGGTCACTATATCGTGACAGTAGTACATGAAACAGGTAATCTGGAAAAAAAAACATGTGCCTCTGTGTCCTCCGGTGCTCTTAACGGCATCTGCAAGATTTCACAGACCGGAGGAAAACAAGCAGTAAGAGCTGATCTGAGGTCTTCTGTCCATCTGCTGTCTATGAGAGCCGGCTGTCAATCACTCACGAACTCCGGTCAAACTAGGCAGCGCTGATCAAATATGAATCAATATTATGTTACGTTAATGCCTATTTCTCTCCTCAAATGTTTTCAGAATCATCTTGTAGTGCACGGTTTAGTTGTAAAATGAGAAAGTTTGTGATGCGGCAGCCATTGTGAAATCGGTCGAAGGAACGCCAAGTTCCAGTCACATGACCGGAGCACAGCCAATAGGAACGCTCTCTCTCTGAAATGACCTGTGATTGGTCAAAGTCTCCGGTCACGGGCTAGATTTGTTCAAGCCTGAAAACAGAGCCATGAGGAGGTGAAGAAGTCTAGTTTTCTCTCAGAACACTTGAATTGCAATATGCTGAAAGGTTATTATGGAATTTTTGCCCAATGATGCCAAAAATATACTGCCTACTGCCACTTAAATTATATACATTTTCCATAGCCTCTATTGAGGCAAGATATTAGTGAAGTTAATCTATGCTTACAAATTGTACAAAATACACTTGTAAATGCTCCGTGGCACAAGTGTTAAAAATGCCTAGCACTACCAAAAAGCACAGACAAAATCCAAATATAGAGAAGATAAATAGCATATAAACTTTAATTAAGAGCTATACCCCGTAAGATAGTAAAAACACTTTCAAGAGTGTACAGAAAAATATCATAGAAAAATATGTCGAAGATATATATGGTACCAAAAGTACCAAATCAACAACTAAAACACTTTTCTGGAAGTGATATCAGCTCGCCAGCACAAGAGAAAGAACAAAACATTGGTCAAGATAACTGTCAGGAGCTTACATAAGCCTGCCCTGTTAGGGGAATTTATTTGATTATTATTTGATTTTTCTTTCTTTCCACCTCAATATGCAAACATCATTTCAAACCAAATCAATAGACTCAAAAAGTTAAATTATTCTAATCAATAAAATTGCATTGGATTGCTTTCCAACCAGTGTATTAATGGACGTTGTGAAGAGAGCCTCCATCAAACAGACATACAAGGGCACAGAAATGGGATGTTGAGTCATTCATTATGAAGGACAAACCTCAAAGAAGTAATTCTCAAGAGAGCAGAGGAGGAAATCCCAATTCAATTTGGCCATTTCATAAATATGACTCTCTCTTAAAAGTTTTCATTAATACAGAAGGACGTCCAATGTATTTCAAAATATCTGTAATGTGTAAAAATCATAAGGAAAAATAACCAATGTTGCCTATATCTGCAACCCGGTCTCACGGGAAGGCATGTAAATACAAGGGCCTAACATGGACATTCTGGGTGTTATGAGTACGCATTTTGGCGTTTTCACGTGTCATTTGTACGCCGCTTTTCGTGTGTCCTTTGTACATTAGTTAGGTTTAGACAAGAAAACCACTTAGTTAGGGTAAGGGACAACGTCATGGTTGGGCTTAAAATAACTAAATAAACTAAGTAAAACATGTACGGAAACAACTACGGAAAACACGTCACAAACATCAACAAAAAATGTAACTTACGAAACAAAACACCAGTCAACACTGGTTTTGAACACGGATGTCCCGGTTAAAAGTCCTATGTTTGTTGGACCCATCCACCTCCACACACACTCAACATAAGTGTCCTTTCTCGCTTTTTATACGACGTCACTAACTCTTACCGTAGCATTTATACTCGGATACGTTTACATTGCGGTCAGTACAGGATACATGGCATATAAATGACACACGGAAATCAAGAAAGGCGTACTTATTGCAGGCTAAACGACTTGCATATTATCATGGCATTTATACGCCTTTTTGAACAAACGGGCTGATATCTGACAATTGACCGTTTGCATAGTTCAGGCCATATAAAATGCCTGATATGGGATTGAATAGGAACAGAGCGTTGACTCTACTGTCATTTATAACAGCTGCGTCGGATAAGAGTGATATTTTGAATGGAGTGGATGGGAACATTTACATTAAAAAAGACAAAGAAATTGTCTTTTAACTCATACATATGGACTCAATAAACACAATTCCACAATGGAAGAATTTGTCAGTTATCATTTAGTTTGGCTGGTTTTACATACAAAGGGCTCTCCTGCTTTAGAAACATGACCTGCCAGGGCTCGATGTCCATCCAGCTAATGAAAAACTAAGTGGACAGGTATTCAGACGAATCTGAGTACAAAGCACGCCCACGCATACTCACGTTAACTGCTCACCTCTGCCTTTATTTGTTCAAACCAAAGCAGAGACAGAAAGTACATTGCTGTTTGTGCCCCAGTCGATGTGCACATTATTACTTTTGAAATTAAAGCCATATACTTCTCTTTGGAAATGTTTGAACAGTCAATGTAAGTGAAGTTAAAAAGTCTATCTAAATAGTTTTAGGTCTGATTGTTTCTAATCCCCTGAGGGTGCTGTCTACTATCTGTAGCTGTGAAATTAAACTCAAACATATACAGTGTACCATCTGTTGGCTTTATTTGTGTTGCACATCATGGCACAATATAGCTGGAGGAGAAATCCACTTCTAGTAGTCTGTAAGGTATCAATCTGCGAGTTAAGGTTTTATTTACTTTGATTTCTTTGACCTGAGTTCATGATTTCCCAACTGAAGTTACTCTACAGTATCACATTAGAAAAGTTGTATGGAAACGGCAGACAAACAGAAAATTCTTCCTTTATGGTTAGATGATGCTGCTACAGCGCCACCCATTGGCCAAATAGCACCAAATTTGCTATGGTCACTCAGACATCATTTCTACACGCGTCCACCAAATGTGGTCCCAATAGCACAAAGTGTTCAGGAAATATTTAGTATTATAAGCCCTGCCCGCAGCATTTGAGCTAACTCTGAGGGCCAGCTATAGCAGAACTGTATGAAACATCAACAAACCAGTGAAGTAGATCAGATGAGCGGTTGTTGAGATATGTGAAGGAAACACACAGACAGACAGACAGACAGACAGACAGAGATTCTTCACTTTATAGTTAGATATTAGCAATTATCCATTTGGCAAAGTATAAATGCGCTTGAGGCCTATGCGTTGGTTGTGAGGGCTGAGAGTCAGCCTGAGCCAGAAGCCTGTCGGGATCTGACACACTGAGTCGATACAGGCCATTTTTTTAATAGACCTGGTTCGGGTCGGACTCGGGCTCATTTAACTTTTCTCCTTTTATTGTGCCCATATACGCCTCTGCGCCACAGAACACACATGTGTGGGTGGGTGAAATAATACATCATTATTATTTAGAGACATTTGAGACGCTTTTGAGTTTATTAAATACCTGCAGCCATCCCACAGCAGTAGAAATAAGAAGTGCATCTTCCCATTAAAAAAAGCTGTGCGCATTTATGCACGAGGCACAGCAAAAAATGACGTTCCCATGCAACTAAACTGCATTGTCAATATGTTTCAAGGTGATTTTCTCTCGGATTACAGTCGCAGTTTTAAACACATGATTATTATTCTAAATTGAAACAAGACAAAAGAGAAAATGCAACAAAACTACTTGGTTATGTTTGGTTTAAAATAAGTACATTTGTTATGCTAATTAAGTTAATCCTCATCGTCAAAAACAAAAGAAAATGTAAGATGCAGTTCTATGTAGTTTTTATGTATTCATGTATTTTTTGATCAGCCTTCCCAGTGGGTGCTCAACCTTTTCATTGGGTCCTCGAGCACCGGAGCACCCATGTGATCGGTGCGTATGACCCTGACCTCATCCCTACGCGGACTTCCACAGACTATGATCGGAAACATATTTGTGAAAAGCAAAAACAAACATGTATGTATGAACACAAATATGTTTCCCTCAATTGACAATGCCGTTTTGCTGTATTTAAACATACATTTTAGGAGACCAGGCTGGGGACTAGGGGACCCAGAGGACACAAATTCAACACAATCAGCACCAGTTGTCTTTCACATTATTCACTGCTCCACTGTAAATTATTTCACCTATTAATTTGTCCTCTGGGGACATTTTTCTCATTTACATTATCTATGATTTCTGTCTTTAATAACTGTTTTTATCACTGAGCTGTCTACAGTGGAGAAGTTAGAGAGGCTTGTTTCCTGTCCTCACTTCGTCCTGATGAAGATTTTATTGAGCCGAAATGAGTCTGGGACTGTTTACATCTCACCTTGTGAAATGAAGGCATTTTATTAAAGTCTCCAGGAAACAGCAGTCCCATTTTGTCATTGTTTATTAGCTACCCAGACAAAGTCATCTTTCATTTCATAGCGACCTTAATGTTTTCATTACAATTGCATTATAATGGAGTGATGTTTAATGTTTCCTTTAATTTTAATGAGTTAGGAGGAAATGTTTTATTTCTAAATCAGGTTTTTCCTGCGTCATGCATACTGATGTCATTGTGATAGACAAGAGGGTGACTTGTAATCAGATGTTACAAAAACACAACCCATAGCTGTGACAGAAGTAAAGAGAAATGTCTGTTTCAATATTGCAGCAGTCTTGCTTTGCTTGAGATCAAACCACTGTACATGTGTCCTCTGATATCCAATCTTCACTTTAATAACAGTTCCACTATAATAATAACCCTTGTGTAACAGCAGGTTGTGGAACAGATGTGAGCTCTGGCTGAATCATTTCCTGTGTGCAACCCCTTTTAGGGTCACATACACCAACCCAGGTACCAAAGAATATGTTGGCATAATATGTTTCTGCAAAACAACGAATATGTTGAATGTGGACATTTGTGAACCAAAAGTATATTTCATAAATAATTTTCATACCAGCCTTGCATCACACTTAAAGAACCTTGCAAAAAAAACGCATTGTTAACGTTATGAAATGATTGACTGGGTTTAGACAACAAAAGTACTTGGTTAAAGGGACAGTGTGTAGGATTTGGCATCATCTAGTGGTGTGTTTGCAGATTGCAACCAGCTGAGTACCCCTCCGCTCACTCCTCCCTTTCCAGGACTGCGGCAACGTGAACCGCCAAGTGCAAAACCGTAGTAACGCCGTTTCTTATGGTAACATTAAATAACAAGCGAAACAACGTCAACATTTACTTTTGGTTTCACACTGGATGGGTTGTTGAAAGCCTGTTTCGTTTGTTTTTTCCTGGCGACTGGGCTGCATACACCCTGCTGTATGTCTGGTTCCTGTACTACGTTGATACATTAAAAAGATATACTGTTTACATTATCTGTAAATGGTGGTATCTGGTACTGAAGGGAGTAGTTGGACAGAGTTTGCCATCTTACTGGGAGCTATATAAGAAGGTTTGTACCACTCTCATGTCTGTACGGTAAATACGTAGCAGGAGCTCACTGTAAAAGTTGTGTAAATGGTGATCGGAGAGGGGAGAGGACGGGAGATGGGGAGACAGTCAGCTGCAGCTGGACTCGGTGCCTGATCAGAGGGCTGTTACTGTACTGTTCTACGTTTTAACGACAGTTTATGAAAATTGGCTGTTTTGTCCTTGGCTTAAACATTGTAGAACTCATTTTACATCCAAGAATAATACAATAGTGGCCTCCCTTTTTGTCTTCTTCTGTCCCATGTTTCCTCAGTCTCCGTCTTTCACGGTCTCTACCGTTGTATCTGTGTAACTCAGCCGAGCCAACCATTCTCGTGATGACACAGGCTAAGTACTGCAACATAGCGGCACTCTTGCCACAAAAGTTAAAACAAAGCTTATTTTTTTCATTTTAAATGGTTAAATTTGTTATATAACTGTTCATTAGAGTGGAAATCCATTTAGTAAATCATCTTAACTTGGTTGACTGCTTCATGTCCACTTTAAAACAAATATTACAACTACATTTGGTTGACAGTAAAGTGACTGGTTTCCAATCTGTCTCCCAAACGAAGAGAAGTTTGGTGCACATGTAAAAATTCCAACTCTCCCTCACATCGACCCCAAACTGCATCTTACCAACACTTACCAACTCAAGAGGCTTTAATGCTGAGAGATGAATGCACCCTCCCCACTGCTGTAGGCTTGTATAGTCTCAAGGTCTCCATTAATCCGCCATGATGAGTCACCTGTAAAATACCCACAAATAACTGTCTCCAAAGTGAAGAAAGTAGGGTGCCAAGAACTTGTGCAAAAATTGGCAAAAAATGTCATAGATTATCTCTTCAGTCATTTCAGTAATCATGCTTTTGTCCCTTTTTGCTTTGGCACAACTGCACAGACTCTCACACACACATATACCCTTCACCAGCTCAGTGGAGCAGAATTGCCATAGCAACGCAGGGCTAAAGAGATTTCCAAGTAGCAGCGCTATGGCAGGAATTCAAAGAGATGTGTATAAATGCAAACATCTTTGGAGATGGTAAATGAGTTTGCCCAAGGTTCCAGTAAAACTCGAGGCAAAAGAGCAACTATTTGTTTAAAAAGACAAAAACACAGCGCGTGCCATTATACGTGAATTTGATTAAGTCTTTCTAATTTAAAGTTAACAGAAGTGAACAGCAGGCATGCCAATTACACCGCAAGTTTGCCTATTGTTTAGAACAAGATTATGTCACACATGATGAATGCTGTTTTTGTGCAGCCCATTGTATAGAGGAATGATCTGTTACACAATGCTCGATTATTTTCTACCACAGAGGACTGTCCTGCAGGTAAAGAGGTTGAGTCATCACCGCAATTCATACAGTACAGTCTGAGGTTGGAAATGGTAATTTGAGGGCAGCTGCTAACACATCCACAGTGCCCTCCAGTAGCATGTTACCACAGCCCACAGTCGCACGTTATTCCTGGCAGCATCGCTTCATGTTAGTCCAGGTAGCCTCACAGTGGGATGTGGTGTGTTCAAAATTGGCTTTTGGGATACTGTTTTTGGCTAGGGGGCTCATACATAGACTGTGGGTGTCATCAAAATCACACCCCCTGGTATGACCAAAACCAGGATAGCAATAGAAAAGGAAAAAAGTAAAGTTAACCACAGTAGATGGGAACGGAAAGAGAAAAATATGAGATAATGAATGGTTTTGTAGATTTTCATGTTCTTTATAATCATAATAGTACTGGTTTCCTAAAGGGATACTTAAATCTGTCTTTTACAGTGTGAAATACTCATTGGCGTTGCTAAGCAGTGGCTTTAAATAGCAACCTGGTCCCCTAACAATTACGTTCCCATACAACAAAACTGTATAGTATCAATTATGTTTCAAGGGAAACGCATTTTCTCCTGGATTACATTTGTTTTTGATGTATCACAAATACAGGTCTAGTCATAATCCATGGAAGTCTGCGTAAGGAGGAGGTCGGGGTGCATGGGCGGGTTAACACGGGACTTTCACCGAGGAGACCGCTGTTTATGTCCTACGTGAAACCAAAAGTCAACGTTGACTTGTTTTAATTCACGTCTGAAAAGCAAATAACTTAACAAAACATACTTATTTTAAGCCAAACCTTGATGGTTTTGCTTAGGCTACATCCACAGCAATACGTTTTCATTTTAAAACGCATAACTTTTGCTACGTTTATGCCTAGCGTCTACACTATTCCAGCGTTTTCCAGCCCCTAACACGGAGTGTTTGAAAACGCTGGCGACAACATTTTAGTTTAGTAAAGTCCAGCGTTGCTTTTTAGTCTGGACAGACAGAAACGGAAAACTTTGAAAACGATGACGCTGACACCCACATTCGCTTCTTCATTGGGTCTTATCAGTGTCCTTCCCTGACTCGTCACGCCCCATCATGTGAACCTTTTCCCAGAAAAAAAAAAACGGCATCAGCTTCGACCACCAGTGGTTAATTTTGACTAATTCAGTAAATTAAATATCTGACAAAACAAAGTACTTATTATATAAATATCATATTAATATTTAAGCCATAAAGAAGTCCTGCTGGTTGATTTCTATTACAGAAAGTATGGGAAAAATCTTATATAACCTTTTTTTATGATATACTCTAAAAAAAGTAATGAAAAAGATACAAAATAAAAATGACCGTATGTGACTGTACAATCATGCTTATCAACCTACTTTTGCTTCAGGAATGCTGCAGAAATTGAACATAAAGTACTGCTAGTGCTCATAAACCAAAGTAGTGGACCTCATGGTGTTTCACCAAAGTAATTACAATTCATCTTGAGGCGAACATGAATGTAACAAATTTCATGGCAATCCATCTGACATTGTCAGGACATTTCACTCCAAACCACAAACGTGAACCGGCTGCCACTAAATGAAAAGTCAGGTGATCTGCAAGGTTAGTACAATTCATCCTTTGGGGACAATGAATGTCTGTACCAAAGTGAATGTCAAATCCATCCCATATCTGCCGAGACAGTTCACTCTGAAGTAATGTGGTGGACTGACCAACAAACGGTGCCTTGATCTCAATTAGAGTGCAATCAAATGCATTCTTCCCATGTAAACACCCGCTCTGTGTTAATGCCATTGAGCTAATAGTTAGTACTTCAACTGCAGTTGAATTAGTTAAGGGCATTTAAGCTGTGTAAAACCCATTCATCCAATGATTAGTTCACACTGCAGTTTGTGGAAAGTAAAGGCAATACTGATGCTAGATGACACACACCAAAGATCATCCAATGGGACACTTTGCTGTGTTTATTTGTTTGACGCTCTCTAGGCTACAAATGTCCTGTGTTTAAACAGCACTAAGTGGTAATTTAGCAGATGGCGCACCTTTCGCCACAAAGTCTTTGTCCTTGCTACTGTGTTGAAACTACAACAATAAAAGCAAACAGCATTTATTGTCATTGTACAACAGTGACACCCATTTGATAATAGTTCGACTAGAATTCTATAGTTGTCAACTACAGTTGAGGAAATAACCGTGGAGAGCTGAAACCCATGATCAGATGATCAGATTTTCTGGGGACCACCTGGAACTCCCTCAAGGTCCCCTGGGGGTTGACAACCACTGAACACAGGGTTGCACAACGAAATTAACTTGTAGTCCCTCTATGCTACACACGAAAACAAAACCAGTAGTGTTTTTTTGGAAATTTGCAGTAAGAACCCTATCTTGCAATGTTAACGAAATTATTTGTGCATCCGCCACCCCATACACCCCACCCATCTTGATTCGGATCTGTGACAAAATTGAATGGGTTCTTCCTTGGTCTAGGCTACACCCTTCCACCAAGTTTCGTGGAAATTGGGCCAGTAACTTTTTCTGTTATCCTCCTGACAAACAAACAAACCAACCAATCCGAAAACATAACCTCCTTGGTGGAGATAATTAATCGTAGATGGTAAATGGACTTGCATTTATATCGCACCTTTCTAGTCTTCCGACCACTCGCGAGCGCATTACCCTACATGCCAAACATTCATACACTGATGGTCTGCCCATCAGGATCTAATCCAAATACTCAATCACACATCGATGGCACAGCCTTCGGGAGCAATTTGGGGTTCAGTATCTTGCCCAAGGACACACATGCGGACCGGAGGAGCCGGGGATCTAACCGGTGATCTTCCAATCTACCTCCCGAGACACAGTCAGTGCCACTATAAGGGCATTCGGAGAGCGCAGACCTCCGGAAACGTGAATCTTCTCTAAAATGTAACGGGTTCTTCCTTGGCCTATGCTACACCCTTCCACCAAGTTTTGTGGAAATTGGGCCATTAACTTTTTCTGTTATCCTCCTGACAAACAAACAAATCGAACCAAAACCATAATCTCCTTGGCGTAGAAAATTAATGCAACAGTCCTGTAGAAAACCTTAGATATATCTTAATTAGAGCAATGCTTTGGCAAATACTGTCACAACATGCAACCCAAAAACAGATTATGGTCCTGATAAATTGCCTCCACAAGAAAGTACACCGTTTTTTTCTGTTTTTTCTTACCGTAGGTGTGTGTTTGAATTTTCCAGACATTGTTTCAGGTGAGGGAACAGAACTAGTACCTTAGTAGTTCAACTGGTCATTTAATAAGAGGGAGACACAGTATTGTTCAGTCTGAAATTGGATTGAATTATTTTGCATGGAGCGATGCACAGGTACAAGTAATGATCTTCCCCTTCATTCTGCTACACCATTTCAACAACCTTCCTTGGATCCTTTCTATGCACACACACAGACATATAAACTCCAAAACATTAATAAACCAGGCTAAACATTTATATTTCTATATAGTCATGTTTCTGCAGAATCTGCCTGTGTCAGATGGGTAATTCTTAATCTCTTGAATATGAAAAAGGAACCATCCCAGGTTAAAATGGTGAGTAATGACATAACTTGAGTGCAGGAAACGCAAAATGCTGCAAAATCGGGTCTTACTTTGTTAAATCCAAAAATATCAAACTAACAGTGTTCTCAAAACCTTCCATAGGATGCCGGGACCATGAGCGTTAGATCTTTGGACACACTGGTCCTTTTCTATAAGCTGTACTTGCCGGCGTAGTGGCTGAGTTGCTGATGTTATCTTACATCCAACAGTGAGCATTGAATTTCAAACATTTTTTGAAGCTGTGAACTTCTGACTCAATTTGCAGTAACCAGTGTGTTAAGTAGCCTGGTTTAAAAGCTGAAAGGGAAATCATTAATTCAAGCACTGGTGGTGGTCTCATGTTTGATGTGAGAAGAAATTACACAGGACTACCCTTCCTACCAAAGACTGATTCTTGCAGTAATAGTGCAGCAAAATACAATGAATCAAGATTAAAGGCTCGGTTCCTGTCCCGTGAGGTCACGCAGAAAAAAGTTGGATGGATGAAAAATGTTCTTAGGTGGGTTGTGAAAAGGTTACTTTTCTCCCTTTTCACTAAGCCCTGCTTCCCACATTAACAGTGTTTTTTTATGTCTGCTTAATTTCAGTTCAGTGTTTCAGTTTATCTAACTATAAAGCGAGAAATCTCTGTCTGTCTGTCTTTCTGTGTGTCCTTCGCATATCTCGAGAACCACTCATTCGATCGACTTCACACTTGGCGGATGTATTTCTGGAGACCCAGGGGAGTGCAGTGTTGAATGTGGTGAAATTTGACCAGATGATAGCGCTATAGCAATGAACTTTACGTTTTGGCCTGTAACCTATGAACAGTGACTCTCAGAAACAAATGATTTTTCCTGGATTTTGTGGGTCCAGATGAATCTATCCACATAGATCCACATTTGTGATTAGATTGATTTTCCACCATTTTGAATTTGTGTCCAAATCTGATTTGTTGATACTACTCAAACTTAAATTTTGAGCAATCGTCACTAAATTTGTTACAGAACATCTCTGGACCAAGCTGCAAAAAGTTACTTTTTTGGATTGTTGATGTTTCGTACAGTTCTGGTATAGCTGGCCCTCAAAGTAAGCTCAAATGCTGTGGGCTGGGAACATATCAGCACATATTGGCTTATATTACAAATAATGCCATATCTCCTGAACGCTTTGTGCTGATGCAACCACATTTTTGAGGATATGTGTAGATATGACGACTGATTGACCATGACATATTCATTGCCATTTGGCCAATAGGTGGCGCTGTAGAAGCATCATATAACTAAGAAGGAAGGCATATCTGTCTGTGTATGTATGACTGCCCTTCTCCTATGTCGAGAACGGTTCATCCAACCAACTTAACACTTGGTGGGTACAAGCAGCCATAACGTCGTTCTCAACAACGCTGCAAGCAGCACTTCTTGGGGCCAAGCAATCGGCCCATTCCAGACGGGCACGTACTCCGTGCAAAAAGTCGATAACAATGAAGATCTGTACCGGATTTAATTTCATTGCAATCCATTCAATGGTAGTCAAGCTGCTCCACTCTGAGCCAAAGAGTTGGACAGAGAGACGAACAGACTTATCAAGAATGCCATCCTTCCAGTACTGCAAGCCCTAAACGTGGCTTAAAGGACCAGTGTGTAGCATTTAGGGGGATCTATTGGCAAAAATGGAATACAATTTTTATAAGTATGTTTTCTTTAGTGTATAATCACCTGAAAATAAGAATTGTTGTGTTACTGTTACCTTAGATTGAGCCATTTATATCTACAATTCCATAGACTATATATAAGAAGTGGACGTAGTCACCGTAACGTCATCCAACGCATTATGGACTGCCGTTTTGAAGACTCAAGTTCTGCATTTTCGCCGGCGACATCTTGGTTATTTGCAACTAGAAGTGAAACAAGAGGGTGAAGTTAATTACAACCAAACACATTTTTAGGCGACCAAAAAGGTTATAATTAATTTTCATGAACTGAAAACACACTGTGAAAGAGTTAAAGTTCAAAGAACAAAAAAAACACGGACAACGCTGTGGTAGCAACCTATCAATCAGAAAGTAGCCATGCCCTGAAGCACACGAGGAAGTTTCAGTCGGTTCCAACCTCGCCGCTAGATACCGCCGAATCCTACACACTGGACCATCAAAGTTTCAAAGTGCAAATTCAAATTTAACAACATGAACACAGTCGATGGGCTGTACTCTAATATCTGACCAGCATAATGAAGCCCACATCAGAAGGCTCTGGCTTTGTCTGTAGCCTCGCTAAACAGAATGCCCAACGATTTGATGAAAGAGATCATGTCTGAGCAATTTCACAAGGCAGAACATTCAATGAATCTTAAATGATAAGAAATTAAAAACAAAAAAAATAAAAATGTTATCACTTTTCACAATCAATTTATTCCCAAATTAATAAAAATGATAACATACAATTAAACTAACACTGCACCACTGCACCTGCTGGCTCCCCAGAGAACAGCGCTTAGAAAAACTGGCCCGTGGCCGAACCTAATTGCGACCCCTGCTCTCAAACATGGGGGAAAAAAACGAACGTTAACTGATTATTTTAATGTATATTCATTCATAAGTATTCATCTTTCCAAATGGAGCATTCAGTGAGGCCCAAGGGCCATTAATCCTAATCTTTTTAAAGGATTATAGTAGCTGGCATATTGACAGGCAACTGCATCAACAGACATCAACACACTGTAGTAATGGCACATAAGCTCCAACTCTCTCTCTCTCTCTCTCTCTCTCTCTCTCTCTCTCTCTCTCTCTCTCTCTCTCTCTCTCTCTCTCTCTCTCTCTCTCTCTCTCTCTCTCTCTCTCTCTCTCTCTCTCTCTTTCTTTCTTTCTCTCTCACACACACACCTTTACAGCACACTCTATAATTTTCCACTTTGGTCCAGAGGTGAAAAGTCAGACTTAACTCCGATGCAAATCCCCTGAACTCATTATGCAAAGAGAAGCAGAAGAATCACAAGATTTGCTGGGAGAAGAAGTGTTGCTGAGGAATAATGGACGACTTTGATCCTGAGACTAAATTAAGAATCATTGTGTCAAAACTTTGAATTGGCAGCATTTAACGCAGCCCATCCACCATGGATAACCCTTATAAAAAAGTCCCACATTAAACTTTAGTGTTTAAGTTCAATACTGATACCATTTTATTTTGCATTCGCCTCCCCTCCACACAGGCAGGTCAGGGTCTGGCGCTGGCAGGAATAAGTATGTTGCTTTAGGACTCTTCAGAAGGAGGGATGCTTGTTACTTAAAATGTGCATGAACTCTTTCCACTCTCAGTCTGATATCTGAATGTTGCCTATGAGTCATCCGAAGAATCCAAAGCAGGGTGTCCATTAGGAGTTCACGGCAGAATATTGTTTGTGTCGACACCACACACACACAGACACAGACACAGACACGCATACTGTACATTAAAGCAGGCAAGATAATTGAGATGTATTAAGTCCCACTGCTGTCTTCACAAAGAGGATCTCTCTGATTTCCCTGTCAAAGTGAGTTCTGCTGCAGGGCTTATTTAAATGAAGCCATCAGCAGGTGGCCATTCATGTATGTATTGCAGATATTTGGTCAGATAAATAAAAAAACATTATAATAGCATGATAAAACACACACACACTAGGTCTATCAATCGATTCAAATATTTGATCTTGATTAATTGCATTGATTGATTGTCCATAGTTAATCAGACATTTTTATCTGTTCAAAATGTACCTTAAAAGGTGTATATGCAGTATATATACACACCGATCAGCCATAACATTAAGACCACTGACAGGTGATGTGAATGACATTGACTATCTCGTTACAATGGCACCTGGCGGTGGGTGGGATATATTAGACAGCAAGTGAACATTTTGAACTTTGTGTTGGAAGCAGAAAAAATGGGCAAGCGTAAGGATGTGAGCGAGTCTGACAAGGGCCAAATGGTGACGGCTAGACGACTGGGTCAGAGCATCTCCAAAACTGCAGCTCTTGTGGGATGTTTCCGGTCTGCAGTGGTCAGGACCTACCAAAAGTGGTCCAAGGAAGGAAAACCGGTAATCCGGCGACGAAGGCTGGCCCATGTTGTCCGATCCAATAGAAGAGCTACTGTAGCTCAAATTGCCGAAAAAGTTAATGCTGGTTCCGATAGAAAGGTGTCAGAACACACAGTGCATTGCAGTTTGTTGCGTATGGGGCTGCGTAGCCGCAGACCGGTCAGGGTGTCAATGCTATCCTAATGTTATGGCTGATCAGTGTATATACTGTATGTATTATTGGAAATCCATTAACAACACAAAACAATAACAAATATTGTTCAGAAACCCTCACAGGTACTGCATTTAGCATAAAAAATATGCTCAAATCATAACATGGCAGCCCAACAGACAACAACAGCTGTCAGTGTGTCAGTGTGCTGACTTGACTATGACTTGCCCCAAACTGAATGTGATTATAATAAAGTGGGCATGTCTGTAAAGGGGAGACTCGTGGGTACCAAAGGAACCCATTTTCATTCACATATCTTGAGGTCAGAGGTCAAGTAATTCCTTTGAAAATGGCCATGACTGTACAGTTTGGAACGTTATTTAGCCTCCTTCGTGACAAGCTAGTATGAGATGGTTGATACCAATGGATTCCTTACTTCTACAACTGTGCTGTATTTTCCCTCTGTCTACTTAATAATTCTCACGTGCATCTGTGGAAACGGACTATTATCATTGACTTTTCCATTGTCTTTCATCCCTAAAAAGGTTGCACACAATAGAACAAGAGCCTTTTTTCATTACTAGCTTAAAGTTTTCTATATTGACATTGTTACATTTGTTTCTTCTTCTCTCCGACTTTAGCAGCAAGTTTATTATACATTTTGAAAGTGACTAACATTCACATCAGTGATGTATTTGCCTTTGTGAAGTTTTATCTCTTCTGTTCCACTGCTTTGTTGGTTTTGAGCATGTGTCGTCACAAGGGAAATACTGCAGAATCACTGCTGTCACAGCAAATAAGTGGGTGCCTGGTTTTGTGCAAATACAAATAGTACAGACTTGAGTCAACTGAAATAAAATGAACTGAGATTGGAATTTTAATACAATTAACTGCGGTGTTCTGCAAGTGTAGAAGATGGAAACTCCCATGTCTCTGAAGCCCATGAACGCAGAAAGTTCTACATGTTTCTTATTATTTCTCATATTTTTCTGTTCTGTTACTTGATCATTCTTTTAAGTTCCGTTTACTCACTGCGTCTCTATACGAGTATAGACTCGCGGTACCAGACAATCGAAGATCTCCGCCTGAATGTCTGGGGATTTCTAAATGTAAAGTTGTCGCCGGAGCGGCGGTGAGAACGGACGCTAACAAACCTACACCCCTTAAATGTTCCAGATTCAGACAGACCAATCACAACCGTTTATCTACATGCGTACGGGGCGCCACCTAAGGGATAATGTAAAGCGAGCTGGTCATTGTCGTGTAAGAATCCTCGACAGGGCGATGCTGCTGTCTCTCGTCGCCCTGAAGGGGTTTCTTTCACAATAATGACCGACTCGCTGTACCTTATCCCTCTTATTACACGGCTACTTACTTAAGAAATCAATATTTTGACACAAAAACGGTCAGCCAGAGTCCAACATCAGAGCTGCACTAATAGCAACGGTCTGTTATACAGAAGTTACAGACCGCAGAACGCCGTGATTGACCAATCAGAATCAAGTATTCAACAAAGCCATATAATAAGTGGGGATAACACGCTGTTATTGGTTGACATCATCGAGAGAGCCGGAGATTCTAGAGGAATAAAACCTGCCAGTCACATTCTGGAGCCGCTTAGCCGGGAGGAGAGCTCTGAGATTATTTTATAGCCATTAATTAATTGATTAAATGTGACATAAATTGATATTTCTGTTCTAATTTGCTTCTTCATTTTATTTATTAATTTTCCCTTTTATTTATATTTATTTGTATTAATTTTCAAATAAAGTAATTAATTTATTTATTTTTTATTTTTTCATTAGTTTTTTTATTTATCTATTTTTGCATTTATTTTTGATGTATTTTATTGTTATCGTACCTCTTTAAAGACAAAATTGTATGGCAGAGCCACTGAAATGCTGTGCGTGGTCAGATTGTAAGATATGGAATATTAGGAAAAATCGAATCAGCTACTTGCAGCTGCGTCAAACATTGTCATAGTCATTTCAAATTAAACTCAATGCCTTCACCTCCATTTTGTTCAACTTTATGCTTTAACAGCAGATCTATATACCTTGAGCTCAGACAATTAACCTCTTGGCCCTTGTCCAAGTCCAACCATGTGGTATGCAAAAGTGCAAATACGTGACATGTTTTTCTTTAAAAAGGAACTTTTCAAGCAGTAAATACAACATCCTAGCTACACTTTATTGCTCTGTTATTCATTTTTTGTTCGCTCTAATCTTAATAGCCTACTGTGTATTAAAAATGCTACGCTGTTACTAACAATTTTTCTTTCTTCTCCTGGGGACAAATTAATCATTCCCACTGATGTTTATTCAGTCCCTGCAAAGGAACATTGACGAATGTGCATTCTGCCCATCAAATATACATAATGAAGGTTGGTAAAAACCTATGTGAAAGCCGCACTGCACTGAGTTGGCCTTCATTTGCCTTTAACTACGCTTTTCCCCTCCATCTGTGCCAGCACAAGATGACATTTTATGGGAACAGGCAAAGCTTTCAATAAATTAGCTTCTAAATAACTAGATAGGAACACTGAAGAGTCTGCTCGGCTTTTTTTTTATTTTTTACTTTATTTCTTTTCCAGATCTGACTGAGGTGTGATATTTTTTTATATTAATAAAGGACATGGATAGCGACATGTCCATATTTGCTCAGACAGAGGATACAGACACCCATATTTAATCACAGAGCCACTGCGCTCTGTTTGCTCATCTTGTCGAAGCAGAAGCAATTTGTCATACTTTGCAGGAGATAGGTCTCAGTCCGAGCTTCAAACAGAGACAATGAGAAGTCTGACCTGGGTCTTTTACTATTTCACAGAACCATTTTTATGAAGCATTGAGTTCAAAGGTACAATCGCGTCTCCGAGGGAGGTTTCTCCTCTATGTGACAGTACAATCTATTCACTGAAGACTTTGAAGTTTGCAAAAGTCTTGATTCTGACCTCTCAAAACCTTCTACATATGTTTCTTGTGCTCAGGGAAAAAATAAAATAGAGCTTGTTACATATTATTGAAGCCCCGTCTTGCATTCCACCATTTCATAGCAGTGCTGTGAGTCATCCTTCTTTGTTCATGTCACTGAAAAGGACTGTTATGGATAATGTTAAGAAAGTAAAGGGAGGCCAATGAACTGTGTTCCTCCAAGGCACTGAGATGGACCAATAAACAAATAAAAAAAGATGTGCTAAAGAATACACTAAATAATGAACTAAATACAACTGGTCAATAATCCGACAATAATTTGTTTTAACAATACTAATTGCATTAACGCAACCAATCTTTCGGAAGTTGTAGTGGGCTCAGTTTTAAAGCAAGATACTGGGATCAAATAAAACTAGAAAACCTAAAGAATCCATTGGTAATGATCATGTTATACTAGCTTGTTGCAAAGCAAGCTATAGAGTGACTGAAGAGAGGGAGCGGCGTTAGTGAGAACAAAGCAGCAAATCTGAGAACTAAAACGTTATTTTCTCATCGTTTCTTGGCGGTCACGTTCTAAAACACACAGCTAACTCCACACAAGTCCGCATAATCCTGCCGGAAGGAGCCGAGTTGCCGTATTGTTAATGAATGCAGTCCGCTGGCTGTGGCTCAGCGCTGCTCTCGTTAAACTACAGACACACACCGATCATAGCTGCACTCACAGCACAGAGAAGAGCAGGGGATCAATGGAACACATGCACATAACACAACTCGTTCTCATCCGTGAAATACGGCCGCTTTGTACTTGTGAGTTGGTATCAAAGGCCGAGGGGCGTGACACGGCGGTCGTATTTGACTAACTGAACGGGCTGCACACCCTACATGCTGTTACTGGCTGGAGGTTACACCCCCACGTGGGGCCCAAAGGCTGTTCGCAGACGCCCAGAAGCATCCCAAGTAAAGCAAAATAAGAAGAAAAGAGAAAATAAAGGCATAGACAGACACTGCAACACACACCTAGTGGGTCACAAGTGATGATTGAGAGGGATTATTATGGTATCAGTCTATACATTGTTTTTCAGGTAATTCTTGCATATTATACCTTTAAGTTTGTCCCTCTTTCTCTTTGATGGATTGTGATTATTGTTGTGTTTTATGTGTTTGTTTTAAAGCACTTTGTAACGTGAGTTTTGATAAGTGCTATATAAATAAACTTTATTAGTGCTTTTTACTAAATTACCTGTGGATATGCTCCACTAATTGTCACTTTAACACACGGTAACACACGGTTAACACACGGCATTTTCTGAGCAACTGTATGCTCCCTTTTGAATTTAGTGATTCCATATACTGTTTTTTTTTTGTGCAGTTCTGAGGTCTAACTTCCCATTTTAGCCCTACAGCTTTGTTGGTGTCCTGTTCAAAGCTTCCATATTGTGAGGTGTGATATACATTGCGGGCGCTTTGGCCTAGAGACTTTTAATCTTGCCCCCTAATTTACTACTGCAGGTAATTTTACCCAATTCACACAGCTGGATTTCACTATATCCTGTCCTTGTGCTGTCGAGCCAAGTGGCAGATCCACTCGCTCCTGGAAGGTTTTGGAAGGGAAAGAGAAACAGGGTTTTGGAGCCCAGCTGTCAGCCAGACGAAGCCTCCTGCTCTCTGTGTGTTCTGTGAGCAGTGAGAATTCTGGGTCTGTCGACAGAGTAAATAACATGTTGTCTTTTTTTTTTTGTCAAAGTTTCGCCTCCCTGGCACTGTGCACTCTGTACACAAGCGCGGTGCACTGCCAAACTAAGCTTGGCTAATTGGTGATTCTAGAACTGGGATTATTGAGGAAGCAGAATTCATCACAGTAAACACATGGTAAACAGGGAATGTTTTCCAAGGCTTGGAGATGAAGCAAATATTGCCGTGTTTCTCAATCACCGTGGGCATTATCAAGCAATGTTGCTATTGTGAGAGTTTTGGGAATGGTTTTGCAAGTGCAGGAATGACAATTATTTTTTCTCGTTTGGCTTTGTAGTTTATCCGTTAGGAGTCTTTCTGTTGTCCCTGGAGATACAGCTCCAGCTCCAGCCTCTCTCTTACTCAGCTCAATTCTAAATGAGCTGGCCTAAGAGCTGACAATGATGTCTCTGCTTCCCTGGCCGTCTCAGGGCAGCGCTAACAACACAACTTCTGACTGGAGCAAGTTCGGCCAAACTCTGCTTGCTCTCTCCCTCTAGTCAACTTCATTTCAACTAAAGAAGTTTGTTTTTCAGCAGGCACCATGCAGAACAAAGCCCAACTTCAATTAGCTAAGCTCACTGGTTCCCAGTTGGTGTGCCTATAAGGCAAAAAAGCTCAACATTGCTTTTGAGTCCTTCTTCCTTTCCCGAATTCATTACAAGCCCCTGTGATTACAGAAACGTTACACAACCTAATGATTTGTGCTTTTATCTGATGATAAAGGGCACAATGCACAGAAGAGATGAGCATTTCACATTAGAGGAAAAGCAATATGCTTTTGCCTGCAGTAACGCGGGCGATCATTAAAAATATAGAGGCCAAAATTGCTCAGATGTTTGCAAGTATAAACTTCTCGAGATAATATACTTCCTCAACCTAGAGAGATGTCATTTGCAATTGCTTGACAAAACACCTCAGGTGTGTTTATCATACTGTCTTTGTCATATACTAGTCACATAGTGTATTGGCTAATAGTGAGGAAAAGGCAATACGGGGAAAGACTCATTAGATTGCCTGTTTTTTTCCCAGCATACAGATCTGCTTTGTAAATTACATGTTCTGAGAAAAAAATCAGTTCCCAAAAGGGAGAAATTTATACTTAATATTTTTATGGTTTCATGATGGCGTCCCCTATATGAGCACACACCAGTCAAACAGATGTTTATCTGTCTGCATAGACAAAGAAATTCTATGCAAATAATTTCATTTTAAATGTATTTGCATAAAGCAGTAGCTGTTAATCTGCTAAGTGCTAGTGTCGATGTTCTGATTCTCACTGAACATCGTCCTCTGACTGTCCAGCCACCAGATTTCAGATCAGAGAAAAGAGGAGGTGATAAAAATGAATAGACTAATTTGGGTCACCTTCAGTTAAAACAGCAGTGGGTAGAAATATGATTAAAACAAAGTTATTTTTATAAAACGGTCACTATATCCTGACAGTAATGCATGAGACAGATAATCTGAAAAAAAAAATCATGTGCCTCTGTGTCCCCCGGTGTCCTCTGGTGCTTCTAATGGCATCTGCAAGATTTCACAGACCAGAGCAAAACAACCAACCAGAGCCGAGCTGGAGCCTTGCCGTTTCTGAGCAGCTGTCAATCACTCGCGAACTCCGACCAAATGATCAAACTAGGCAGCGCTGATCAAATATGAATCAATATTCTGTTACTGTAATGCCTATTTCTCACATGTAATGTTTTCAGAAATAGCTTGTAGTTTACTGTTTAGCTGTAAAATGAGAAAGTTTGTGACCATGTTGGGATCAGTTGAGGAAATACCAAGCACCGCCCAACAGCCAGAGCAAACTTTTTAATTTTACAGCTAAACAGTACACTACAATATGTTTCTGACAACATTTTATGCAAGAAATAGGCATTTCAGTAACAAATGTTGATTCATATTTGATCAGCGCTGCCTAGTTTGACCGCTTGATCGGAGTCCGCGAGTGACTGATAGCTGCCTCCGTTGAATGAACAGCCAATAGGAACACTCTCTCTCTGAAATGACCTATGATTGGCCAAAGTCTCCCATCATGGGCTAGATTTTTTAAAGCCTGAAAACAGAGCCATGAAGAGGTGCAGAAGTCTAGTTATCTCTCAGGACACATGAATTACAATATACTGAAAGGTTATTATGGAATTTTTGCCCAATGATGCCAAACAAAATTCTGCCAACTGCAGGTTTAAGTGCACTCAGAGCAATAAGCTGGCTTTTGCCTCACATGCTACGTACAGACTGCCCTACGTTACTGCTGGAGGTTGTTGGGGCCTTATGGAGACTCAAGGGAAGACCTGAACACACTACTCAGGCCTGATAAAAGTACCAACTCTGCATGTTTTTCAAATGAAAAAAAAAAAGATTTGATGTTTTTTATTGGGTTTTTTTCTGAAACCAAATCTATCCCATAGCAACTATGCAGCACAACTCAAAAAGAGCCTCAAACCACATTTCTCCTTCTTATCTACAAACAAACACACTTACTAGCTAGTCAGTTGTAGCACTTTTTAAAGCTTAAAAACTTAGCTTCAAATGTCAATGTTGGGTCACTAGCCACAGCAATTCTACTCTTAAGGCCTTTACACACCAGGGCTGTTTTTTTGTGTGATCAATTTAGTTTTTTTCATGAATACTTAGTTTTTCACAGAACGTGAATACTACACAGGGTAACTGTTTTTCCAACCCGTTCTCACTCAAAACACGCTATTTGGTAAGCGCCCCCTCGGCATCGTGAACCGACGCACGGATGCACAATTCAGCGACAGTATGTGACGAACCGGGCTTTCAACTAACTCCAGTATAAACCCACTTGCGGCATTATTCGACGGTCGGAGCAAGTGACGTAGGGCAGGAGGGAGGGGTGGTGGATGGGTCAAACAAACACAAAACTTTCAACCAGGAGACAGCTGTCCGTGTCCCGTGTGAAACTAAAAGTAACGTTGACTTATTTTTTCCCCTCAATCGTCAATCACATGACTCGTTGGTATTGTCAACCCCGTGAATCACTAGTCACGTGAGTTGCTAGTCAATTAAGTTAACGTCAACCACAACTGTTTCTTGACCCTAACAAACTAACTAACTCAATGGTTATGCTGCCTAAACCTAACTTCCAGTGAAAACAAATGTTTATTTTGAAAAGACACTATGTATGTACCGAGCGTATATTGACACGCCGTCCCTTGTCCGTCCAACAGTAATGCCAGAGGGGATCCCCGTGCATCGGCCTGCGATGCCGAGGAGTACAGACCAAGCGGCAATATTTGACAAGTTGGGAGTGAGAATTTGTTGATTTTTCTGAGTTTTCGCATTGTGAATAAAGGCATCGACCAATCACGTTGTGTGGAATGGACACATTCAAAATGTACACTATAGTGTAGCGGAGGGTTGTGAGTCGAAGAACAACAGAGTCTCCATAGTCTGAACCAAGATGGCAAACTTTATTACTCCTTCCAACCGTGCCAAAGGCAGCGCCTCCCAGATCCATTCCTTCCGTTCTTACCTTTCACAATAAAAGCCCTTTAGACATAAACACTGCGTAACTAAAAGGAAACTCAATAAAATAGCTTACAGCAGTTTTTAAAGGCTATACAACAGTTAACCTCAGACAGACTGCCAGATGCTGCTCCGGGTCAATAGGATCCTGGTAGTTGCTCCTCTGCCTGCACAAGTAGAGGAAAAGTGTTGCAACTGTCACAAATTTTCATCGCTGCCGGTATGAATAGTTTTGATGCGAAATATTTGCCGGCGTATTTTAATATTTTTGTGTTGTTTATTCATCAAGTATTTCCTGAGCAACTTCATGCTCCCAGGAAGAAGGACCCTTTTGAATTGGAGGATATTATGTCTCTTTTTACAGGGAAATTCTTAGATCAAACTTAATGTTTTTAGCCCCACTACTGGTGAATAAGAATTGCAATATTTAAATTTTTTTTCTAAATGTTCTGCTAAAGAAGCTACCCACTTGTTTATATAAAATACGTTTGCCGGGCATATTTTTTTTTTCTAGTTGATTGAAATACAGTTTTTACCTAATCAATTTGTCAACCCAGCTTACATTTCTAAGTGTTTTTTTGCTAAAGACTCATACATGCATCCACATTGGCTCCTTTAAAGCTCTTTTTCCTGCTGGGGACAGTCACCTTGACTTGTGTGTAATTGTGGTCAGATCTTTTATGCAGGATGTCACAACAATATTACTGCTCAGCTGCTACTCAAGCCAAGCGTGATAATCTTGTTAACCACACTGACCTCACGGCTAAGGTCCCTCTCAGGACTTTAAAACATGTTAATTCTCTGGCCATTTCCATCTTAGCCAGGCAGAAAAAAATGCCCTTCTCTTTGGAATATATGCTCTATCGATTAAACACACTCAGAGACGCAAGGAAACCCTTCTGTTCTTTTAAACGTGTTAGCGTTTTTCTCAGAGTGCTGCTTCTGTGACCAACCACTATATACACTTTCATGCTTACATATTATTGTGAGTGTGTGTGTGGACTGGCTTGTCCAATTTGGGACAAAAGCCGTGGCTTGTTTGGGGAAAAGCAGATTTTTGGGTCATTGGTTGAGGTTACGGTAACGTCAAGGTTAGAGTTAGGGTTAGGCAAGTCGTGGTTAAGGGTAATAGCCCGAAAAAAAGGGGATGATCCACTTATAACTCCCAAACGGTAAGTGGTGGAGCCATGAAATGTGTTGTCTTTGATCGACTCTTCTCATTCCCTATATGTGCTGAGTTTGGCACTTTTAACACCTTCCTTTTGATATAGCTGTCATTGACTCCTATTGTCAAAAAAAGGGATGATCCTCTTATAACTCCCGAAAGGTAAGTAATAGAGCCACCAAATTTGGTGTGTGTGATTGTCTTTTCCCACTTTCCATGTATACCAAGTTTCTAGCTCTTTCCTTTCATATAGTCATTGACTCCCATTCAAAAATTGCCCGGAAATATATTTAAGTGCCACAAGTTAACCGAGTTAACCCTAAAATGCCCGTCCCTTTTTGAAATGTTCGAAAGGAACATGGATGAAAACCAGGCTGAGGAAGATAGGTTAGGGTTAGGGGGTTAGGTTTATTGTAGGGATTCACTGATCCGACTTTTTCAGTCCCACTACAGATACCGATATCTTGCATTTGGGTATCCGCCAATTCTGAGTACCGATCCGATACCAGTGATTCATTAATAAGCTGTATGCCTCACTGTGTGGAGGTGACTGCATCATTCTTTGATGTGTAAGGAAACATCAGACTTGACTTTGTAAAATAAAATGTGATGAATAAATACATAGATATAAATGTACTGAATTGATATTTATTATTAAAATAATTAATTGTAAACCAACAACTAGGAAAAAATCTTCAAAATAAAGAGGAATTATAATTCATTAATTTATTTAATTTTTTTTTTTAATGCAGCAACAATTTGGTAAAAACTTGAACAGGAATTAAAATCTCAGTATATAATGTAAATAATCATAGAACTTAGTTGAATAGATTGGCTCCATTGTCACCGATACCTAATCCAGTTATTTAAACTAGTATCAGCCCGATATCCGATCATGTATCGGTATCAATGCATCCCTAGTTTATTGTTTGGGTAAGTCTCCAGGAAATTAATGTAATGTCCCCAAATGCGACCCAAGTAGCGTAAATTACACCTGCGTGTTTGTGTGTAAAACCAAGGCATGGAGGGATGGTGCACGTGAATGAAAGTGCATGGTAACGGTTTTAAATTGTATAAATTATAAGCAATGAACAAACTGTACAGGGAGGTGCATCTGTGTTTGTTATTTGTAACATTTGTAACATACACTATCAGGGAGTATAAATGGAAAAAAGTGTTCCATTTCGAGCAGCAGGGAACTTGTAACAAGTGTTTTTTTAATTGGCTGCAAAGCAGATTCAAAGGTTTCATATAAATTATGATATGATATAAAAGCCAGATAGAAATATAATTACACTTTAATGATGCTGCCACAGCATAATTGTAGTCCATTCATCCATACACCTGTGAATGATCAGGCAATTTACCTGAACAGGGAGCACTTGATCAGTGTACCACAGCAGGCAGTTTTAAAAGCACGGCATCAAATCACATTTAACCTCCGGAGATATACTTTGTGATTCATTGAAAAGCCATTAATATGTGGTTGTATTCTGTTATATTTTTTATTTCAGTATATTGTCAGTTCAGAACTTAAAATATTTTTTTTCTTAATCAAATGTGATTTATTCATATCCATGGTATTTATGTATATTGGGGTTATTTCCCAGATAACATTTTGGGGATGAATATTTGAAGTACATAATGGTTTCCTAAGCTGAAATATGAAATCTTTCATGCTCAGTATCTCAGAACTGCACTTGACTGAGATAAACTCGTCTAATTTCAAGCTGACAGACCGTCAGTGTTTAGTGTTTGTATGCCTCGCAGTCTGTCTTGGTATCATGACATGTTAGCCAACACACTCCTGGAGTCGATGCAAATGAGGCACTTTGTGTTACGGCCACTTTAACCGAACATTACTGGACTGTGTGGGATTTTGTTTCCAAACGTTGCTTTACGAAGTTAACTTGTTGCAAGTTCACTGTGGGTCCCCTGTTTTCCATTAATTATAATCCTGTCAACGCCGTTCCATATGTGAGGAGCGAGGGTTGCTGCTGTCTCTGTGCACCTCGACAGTATATAGAGCCGCGGCTGGCACGGTACGACTGAGGGAAGTGTGGGCCGGATACGCTCCCCTTCACTGGCAGGCAAAGGCTGCATTATGCTAATGTAACAACCAGAGGAAAAGACAGAGCTGGGAGAGAGAGAGAGAGACAGAGACTGAGAGACTGAGAGGGAAGAAAAGTGAACAAAAAAGAGAGTGTGAAGAAGAGACGAGCGCGAGTAGGAAGAGAGGGAGGGAGCCGTGGTGTGAGCGAGAGCAGCCACATAGTCTATACGTGCGGGGGCGAACATGTTGTCATCTCTTGCATTTAAATGCCCCCCCGCTCGCTCTTCTCCACATGTCATTTAAATTGGGTCAGACAACTGTTGGAGAACCAGTTCAAATGCATTTGCAAAAAAACACCGAAACCCTCTGAGAGATGCGGAACAGCACGAGGAAGAGACATTTTGTAGCTAATATCTCAGGTTGCCAGGCTTACGCCTCGTTTCCACAGGGTTTTGTTAAGTGTCCGTAAATCTGTATGGTTTACGGATTACGACCCCTGGTGTCCAACGCAAGGAAATTTATCTTTTTACGGTTAGAAATACCATCGCATGTATGGGAGAGAAGTTACTGCATAGATATAAAACCGTTTTTATATCTATGAGTCTGTTTTTCGCCGTCCAGACTAATGTTTGACGAGTCACATTTATTCATTTTTCTACGTGAAAAGCTCAACGGCATATTTAGCGAACATTGGTAGCATGCCAGCTGTGTAACAGAGTGCATATAGTGGTTCATACGTCTTTTAACAAAATGGTTCACAAAACTGCTAAATATGCCGTCGAACTTTTCACTTAGAAAAACTGTATAAATAGAGCTGTATTACATTCACAAATCAAATAATTCTCGAATTCCACAGGAAGTTAGCATGTACGCTAGCATGTAGCATGTATGTTAGCATGTATGCTAACTTCCTGTGGAGTTAGCATACAGGAATAGCATACAGTGCATACTGTCTGTAATCTGCCGCAAAAGTAAATTTTTTCATCGTAGTCGAGGCAAATTACAGACCGATAAAAAAAAAAAAACAGAAGGAGGAGTTTCGCAAACACATAAGAGATCGTGGAGGTTCTCATAGGAATGAATGAACTTCCGGTTGAATGGCATACGAACGAAGCGTCAGTGTTGCATGGTTTTATAAAGGGATGCACCGATCCGATTTTTTCAGTCCCGATACCGATAACTTTGTTACCGGCCTTGTGTAATATAAATAATTACATAGATATACATTTACTGAATTGTTATTTATTATTAAAATAATAAATCGTACTCTAACAACTTGGTAAAAAAAATCATCAAAATTAACAGGAATTACAATTCAAGTGTAAACCTTTACAATGCAGCAACAAATTGGCCAAAACTTAAAGAGGAATTCAAATTTCAGTATATAATGTAGACAGTATATAAACTCAGAATTAAACTGAATAGATCGGCCTGATTGTCACCGATATCCAATCCAGTTATATGAGTCGGTATCGGCCCCGATAGCCGACCCGGTATCAGTATCGGTGCATCCCTAGTTTTATATCTAAACACTGGTCACTTTTCAGAATACACATAACATATACATTTTCCTTTTTTACATTCATGTTAACCTCTGCCCAGACATCCCACATGTTCTGATGAAGCCAGGAAGTGAATAGAATTCAATAATGGCCCCATCAGGCAACAGTGAGTCACAGATTGCTACAGTAAGTACCTTCATGAAAATACCTTTTATATTCCAGCCCCTTTTTTTCTGCGGGATTAAAGCATGGGAGCATTTTACGGCACTATCTAACGCTGGTTTAATGGCATAGAGAATGCAAAGTGAGCACAGTGTGAGAAATATGTCAATGCAGATTGTAAAGGCAAATGAGAACGCTGGTATGGTAAGCACATTCTCAGCAGAAAAGAAAAAAAAATGTGTTTCAAGCTGCAAACACAGAAAGACAGAACAGTGATTTCAAAGCTGCAGTGTTTTTCTGCTGCCTAAGGAAATGCCCACTTCGTACAAACTGCAGTTTGACTGCTTTCAAAACTTATTCCATCTCAAAGAGTCATTCGCAAAATTCAATTTTGTGATAGAGATCTGACCATTCAGTGTTTTAAATACGTTGGTGAAAATATTAGAGAATATTTTTGAAGGCAGCCTGAGGCATGGGAAGAGTAAGCTGCTTAGGACCCCATAGTGAGTAAATTACAGATGAGAAGTCCTTTGTTCATTGTCACAGTTTAATTGTTTAGTAAGTTATATGAAAGTTTGTGTACTGTTTTTTTTTTTTGTACTGCCTTCAACGGATACAAAGCAACTCATATTCTTTGTGTTATCTTAATTGAAGTTGTGCACATTTGCAAATCGCAAAAATTACTATCAGTCAAATTACTTTTTGTGTTCAAGAAAAAACTAACTTAAGTGTGAGCATGTTCATACATCATTCTTGCTTTCAACTATATCTTGTAGTCTTAATCGGTGGATGGAGTTTGCTAATTGACAACTGAGCAGAACAGAGAACTGAACTGAGCTTTTTCAACAAAATCTAATGTCTTCCCCACAGATTTCCTCAGTGGAGTTTTCTCTGTTGTTGATGAACTCACTATCAGCTGAAGAAGGCCGTGAGCAGGGAGTCCTAACGCCTCATCCACACTTGGAATGTCAGGAGCGCGTGGCGATTGCGTGGCGTGGCGGCTGCGTGGCGTGGCAGCTGCGTGATTCACTTTTCGGGTGTTCACACCAGCTGCGTTTCAGCTGCATTTCTGCTGCTGCTCATTATAAATGTAATTTATATTTATTTTAGACAGAGAAAGGTTAAGAGACATGTGGTAATTTGTAAATAATAGTAATAATCCACAATTAAAACCCGGAACCCGAAACTATATTCATTCATGGAGCTCTCCAAGTCACTGCATGTTCTACAACACTGTCAGGCAAATATTTCAGAATAAAAGCCTTGTGTTAACAAATGAAGGAATTATGTCCATAGAAAAAAATGCTTAAGGGCTTTTATTTTTAAATGAAAGCAGGAAGTGTTGATTTAAGAATAAGTCTTTACTTTTTTTCATCTCCGTAACATTTTCTACAGATAGGCATCGAAACTGTAGTAATGTGGCTGATATGATGTCAGTATACAGTCAATAGATCACTTTCACTCTTTGCTGCTGCTGTGAACCGCGCGCGTCAAATATAGGCAAGACCTCGAATCTCTAGAAGAGAGATGCAGTGGCTGCGCAAACCTGTTAACACGGACGCCAAAATAAAAAACAACAGGTAATGCAGCCGCCACGCTTCTGACGTTCCCAGTGTGGATGAGACTTTAATCTGACTTGAGGCCCCGGGGCAACGGACGTTTTGGAGGCCTTTCCATCCCTTCACAATATGCCACGGCAACATTAATTCAGAACCCCCTCCCCCGTCAATGGACAGCAACAAATATCGCCCTCCTGATCAGTAGACATAATATGAAAGTAATCATTATAAGACAATACGTCAACAATAAGTCAAGACAAAGCTAGCTTATTGAGCCAAGTAATCCTGTGTGCACAGCGGCAACATGAGAAGATCAGTCTTTTCAATTAAAAACCCACAAACATCAGAGGCGAAGAACTGGTATAAATTTGGGAAGGGGGGTTGGTGGTCCTATCTTGCTAACTCAAGTGTCTTCGTTCTGGCCGTAGGAAGCCAGGTACCTGCTCTTTGTTTGTCCAAATTGCTCATTCTTTCAACACGTGTGAGTGGGTGTGTTTTTTTTCCTTCTAGTGCACTTAAAATTCAAAATTAGCCTCAGAATTCAATTTGGACAGGAACAGTGGATCTGCAGTGTCACAGTCAGTGGGAACGAGGCACTCTGCCGTAGCTCCATTTAAACACATTAGTCAACTGCTGTTTTACATAAAACTTTTGCCGAACGTGTAGCTTTTTCCCTCGGATGTTTGCTTCTCATGTCTTATGAGTTTGTATTTGTCTTTCAGTACACCTGACACACTGCACTGTGCTGTTACTCGGCTTTGTTTACCATCATCGCAGGTTCGGTGCTGTCTGAGCTGATGGATGTGTCCTGCAGGAGGCCCGCTCTCCCTAACAGCCGACACATCGACAAACGCCACTGCATCTTAAAATGAGGACAGCTTGATTGATTCATTTCCGTGCTGTTGCCTCCATTTGTAATTACTGTTATATTTTTATGTCGTTACCACAACCGGCTCCCCCACAGGCTGATGGATAATACATCTCTATCCACTCTTGCACTGGGCTTAATTGTGTCTCTGTAATGCAAATTCACTGAGTTTATTAAAGGCTGAGTTTCCAGAGAGCGATAAAAGACTGCCTCCACTCTGTCTGTCAGTTTTATGAGTGTTAGGAATATGGGTTAGAGTACATCATCCCCATGTGGAGCTATTGTTCTTCTTTACTTTCACCGACGTTGTACTCAATGCTCTATCACAATTGGACATCTATAAACCAATTTAGTCACTGGATGACTGAGAAGCAACGTTTTTAAAGGTCTTACATACGGATGAAAAGGCAGTGTTGGCCGAGCTGTTTTAGGGACTCCTGGGAATTGACACAATAGTTGTAGTGAAAGTAATCATGAGTTTAATTTGACATGATTTCTAAACTAGTTTGGAGGCATAGTATGCATTGGTCATCATTCTTATGATAACATGTAAAACACTGCACAGATTAAGGAAAAGGGGGAAAACAAAGCTTTACAATACTTTTACAATATGTTTACTTATTTTACTGTTCACAAACAACTAAATGAAAATTAATAATGTTTACTAATTATTAGTAATGCTATAATTTATAATATAATTTATATATATATATATATATACATATATATATATATATATATATTTGTTAATGATTAAGATATTATTTGTAGACCTTGAATAAATTGTTTGTAAAACATCTATAAACATTACATAGATATATATTTGTAACACATTGTTAATGATTAATAACTGGTTTTTAAACCATCTATAAACATTATTTGGATGGCTCTTATAAAGTTGCAACTGATGATTATAATATCTTGTTAAATGGTTAATAAACCCTTTGTAAAGCATCCAGAAACATTGTTTAGATAGATAGTTAATACATTATCAATGGTTAATAATTGGTTTGTGATCCATCTATCTATGTAATGTTTGTAGATGTTTTACAAATGTTTTCTTAAATGCAAATGGAGTTGGCAAATTTACCACAAAGATGTGGTAATTTTTTTTCTTTTTGTCAACAAATCCAATAAAGAATGTATCTACTTATTGTGTGTATCAACGTCTGATATATCTTATTCTTCCGTGCCATAGAAGTCCATTTTTTTATTAAAAACACATCAATGAGTCATACTGTTGCACTAGGTGACATGTTCCTTCATTACCATGAACACACACACACACACACACACACACACACACACACACAGACACACAGACACACAGTAGTTTATTTGGACTCAATCCCATATTACACCGTCCTACTGTGACATAGTGGTTCATGGGAGATTTAAAATGGCTAGATTAAAACAGCATTAGCTTATCCTCCACCATACGCCAGCTAACTAACACTAATTAGCTGTCAACGCTTACCGAGAAGATTCCTGTAAGTGTCTGTTTGTACATCATCCCGCAGCACAATCCACCCCTTAAAAACTGCTGTCAGTCAATCACAAAATGAAACTAAAAGTACAGGAAATAGTTGTGTCCAACCAGCTGGCTCACCCACAGGAAACTGTTTCCGTCATGGTAGCCATCAGCTCATGTCAAGTTGTGATTGGACAGTTGTTTTTTTTTGTCATGTTGGCATTGACAACGCTTTTCCATTTAAAAAAGAAAAATGCTCCCTCCTCATGAAAACTAATGACAGTGCTTTGCATTTGGTATTGGCAGGTCTCTATGCTGCTCTCAACGCTGACAACCCGTCCTCACTCCCAACTCGTCAATTACCGCAGCTTGGTCAGCGCCCCTTGGCGTCTGATACCGATGCAGTGATGCACCGATGCACCCTTTACGAGAAGCACCGGGCTTTCAACTAACCCCAATGTAAACCCATCTGTGTCATTATTAGATGCTCAGAACAACTGATGTAGTATAAAGAGCGAGAAGGTCTATGTAGGGTGGAAGGGGAGGATGGATGCGTCAAACGAACACAGCGCCCACTGTTGGTGTCCCGTGTGAAACCAAGTCAACGTTTACTTATTTTACCATAGTTTTGTTACGTAACTTACTTAACGCCATTACGTAACAAGCTTACTTATTTCATGTAATAAGCATACTTATTCTAACCCAAACCACGATCTTTACCCGAGCCATCCAACCTTGGAACGTCACATGCTAGTATTGCAACATGGCGTCGTTCTTGCAACGAAAGATCAAATGGAACTTTTCTTTTAAGTGCTTATGTTTGTCATGTTTGTTATATAATTGTTCATTAGAGTGAAAATCCATTAAGTAAACCAGCTTAACTTTGTTGACTGCTTCATATCCACTTTAATATCTGCAGAATACCAGTGAATTTTCAAAGTCTGAAATCAGTGATTGCTGAGCTCATGTTATTGATCCCCTGCTGATGTATTATTGTCATTCTGTACTGTGGAAAAAGTAAAAATCTTGCCCCTTTAAACTTTTACTTTCTTAATCTTCTGGTTTAGTATTGCACCTTCTCCCATCCTCCATTTTTCCCCCTTTGTCAATTTCTCCCATTTAAAGTATTCTTGCGGACCGTCCACCTCATTCCCTCAGGATCCATGGCTTAGGAAGATGAATGAGCTGTATCTGATGTACGATCCTGCAGGTGAGAGCACAGCCAAGAAAACTCTGACTTTGCTGAATGAGAATCTAACAGATTGTAGGCCTCAGAACAGGGCATGCCAGGCCTCTCGCTGCACACTGTAGGCTTGAGAGGAAGGCTGGAAATCATCACTCCTAAATCTGCCATAGCCTCAAAGACTGATGTTCACCTTTCTGCCATTTATTCTACTCGACCTGTTAGTGCAGACAAGGTCAATCTGGCTTGTCGGCCCTTCCCCCCCACCTTCTGGCTCTGGATTGTTCTCCTGGCCACTTCAGGATCCAAGAGTGGCTGGATGATGCCGCGTGCCCCCGAATGCATCATGGCTCTTGACTCGCTCTGCACCTGCGACTGCACGGTGTTCGTCTTGTGTGTCTGGGTGATGAAGCAGGGGGGAAACTTTTGGTGTGTGTGTGCGTGCTGAAGTGCGTAATTGCCAGGCACAAAAGGCCACTAATTTCTGCACTTAGACAGCCACTTGCTCAGCCCAGCAGCTTCTTAAAATGCCCCGCTGTTTTCAGTTTGACCTACAACTCTCAAGTCAATGTTTCCGTGCCTTCCTCTCTTTCCTCCTCGTGAATAATTACAGACTTCATTCTCGCTTGTGTATTTAATCGCCGAATCCTTCCATTTATTTGAGGATCCGACGTGCAAAGACAGTGGAGAATTAAAGGCATTTTGTCAAAACACTGAGCCATGATTGCGATATTAGGCCCCAGCACTCTGGAGGAGATGATGTTGTTGGACAGACAATGGATTGGAGAGCCGGTCAGGCAGTGTGGGCTATCAGAGCAAGGATGTGCTCAGATGGCAATAAATCCCACCAAATCCTGTTGCCCTCTGTCAATTATGAGCCATAATCCTTTTCTTTTCTGTGAGTCAAATGGGCTCAGCACAGCTCACTCACTGGAGTGCCGGGCTCAGGCACTGGTTACCATTGCAAAGAGAGGTGGTGATAGAGAGAAAAGAGCAATTACCATAATTACCATTAGGTAGAATGCCTCAGACTGTCCAATGCCCTGGCAGCTTGACAGTCCCACAAAAGATTAAAAAAACAATGCTTATTCTTCATCAATTCAAATAAGATTTTCACACAAAACCTTAATTCAGTACACAGTAGTTATGAAAAAATTATGGACTGACTTCAGAGGACCTCAGCTTTGCCTAGGCCTCTTGCATTAAGAGACTGCCAGCACATTATATAGGAAACAGAATTTGGCATGTTCTCACAGGCAAAATGGTGGGTTTACAATCACAGAAAAACACAGTGACACATATTTGGCTTTGAATGTGTGTACAGGCTAGACAATTTTTGCATAGCTCTATTTATTTTGTTTTAATTACATTTTTTTTTACAAATATCATGTACAATCTTAATGGGATAAAAATGAAAACAAAATGCCTATCCTTTGTACAAATACATATGGACACACTGCCCACATAGTGTTCCTTTGGTCTGGGTCTGTTTTTCTTAGTTTGGTTGGTTGGCATTTTAGTCAAGGCTGGACTACCAAGCAGCCAAAGTGGGCAACTGTCCAGGGACCCAAACCCCTTAAGCCAAAATTATACTTTCCGCATCCGTGAGTACGCGAGGGGTCCATAAATTTCATCATCCGAGGGCGTACGCGTTGGCTCTATGCAGATGTCCGCGTACCTCCAATTTGTTGTAACCACGCAGATTTGTCCGGACTTGTCCGCACCTCCACTACGCTAAGTGGTAGCGTACTCCAGAAAGTAGTAAAAACAGAACTACTACTACCATGGTGTCCCCAACTGTCCACGTACGCGTCCACTTGGGAGTATAACCGAGGCTTTAGGGGGCCTGAAGGCTACACGTAACTTGATCAATTGTAAATTGGATTGGTAATACTGCAGTGGACGGTTTGAGGGAGGCCCTTGCCTGTTTTAACACAACAATGTCCCAGTGGAAAGCCAGGTCCATAGTGGGATTAGTGTTTATACTGTTTTTTCCAGTTTGGTGTGGAAGAACTTGACTGGCCTGCACATACCTCAACCCCATCCAACACCTTTGGGATGAACAGGAACACCGACTGTAAACTGGGCCTTATCACCCAACATCACTGTTGAACCTTACTAATGGTCTTGTGGCTGAATGGGAGCAAATCCCCGCAGCCAGGTTCAACAATAATCACATATATGTGGAACAATCAGGTGTCCTCATAATTCTGTCCAATTATTGTATCTGTATAATGTCTAATCATTTATAATCTGTGGCAACGACAGTATGTAGGCATGGTTAAGGTTAAGGAAAGTTGGTGACCATGGTTAAATGTTGAGGCAGGATGTGCACTTGGATTGCTGGTGCTGAAAACAAACAGGTTTTTTTGTTTTTTTTACTTTCTGCATTGGCAATATTGCCAATGAACATAAATCACTACAGGTGGATGCATGTAAATGTAATAAAAAGGAGACAGTGTTGGCCTTGGTTACTTCTTGCCATTACTCATGTTGCATGTAATGGCATGAAGTTGTGATAGGTTTAAGGCTGTGTGTTTTTGCTTTATTTACACTGGATTACGGGATTCTACTTTTAGGATGAATTTCTGTCTGGATGCCATTAGATGAGCACACCACTGAGTGCTGTCTTAATGGGTTGCAGCACTGAATTCGACAGAGTACAGAGTTAAAAGAACAGAGCTTGTCACGTCACAATCACAATATTTTCTATTGTATCTTTTGCAAATGTCCAATTCGAACAAGTCCTCCAAGTCAAATGGCAAAATCTATTGTTTGTAATTGCTCTCCATAAGGACACATATTAGCGTTTCCGACCTGATGCCCCTATCAGCAGGACGATGCATTTGTCTCGGCCAAGCAATGCTATTACAAATGCTGCATCCAATTTTACGGTTACCAAGCCATTGGATAGGCATCTGATTCATTTGACTATGCACCAAACACAGCACTGAAGTCTTTTTTTAGCTATTTTGTGATAATCCATTGCAAAAATAACATTGTTTTCTGATCAGACACTGATGTTTGGTTAGGTTAAGGCACCAAAACTGATAATTTTTTCAAATTGTATCACCCATTGTGTCTTGCTCAACATGACACATTGGTTGAAAGAAATGTGAATGCCAATTTCTAATTACAGCAATAAAATCTGAAAAGCCAGTCTTTTGCATATTCCTGATAGTTAGTTAGTTAGTGTTTGTATAATGTAGGTTATATCATACTGTAGAACATATATGGATAGTTGTTAAAAAACAGAAGACATGAGGATAAGGATTAAGTTGTGAGGTGAGAAGGTAGAGGAAGAAAGCCAGCAGCAGAGGTGAGACAGAAGTGAGATGAAGAGAAAAGCCAGTGGAGAGCATCCGAGCAGAGAATGGTAGAAGTGTGCAGTCCTCTATTGTGAATTCATTTCAAACACGAGCCAAATACCACTGTGTCACAACATGAGCCTTAAGAAATTAAATTCAATAATTCATGCAAACGGCTGCGACTCGCCATGATTTATTTGGTGTGCTCTACTCTGCCTGAATTAGCCATAAAGAGTGATATAACATTTGCAGGCGCTGCACAAATGATATGTAGGTTGTATGTTTTGTCATAACCGACGCAATTCATCTTCTGTGACTAAATGAGTCAGCCTTGACTTTAGGGGGCCAGTGTCTTTCTTTCTGTAGGGAATTAATTTCTTAATGTAGTACATAGTGTGTGCTCGTGTCATAAAATATGGGCCAAGTGTTTCAAGTTTTACAGCTATACGAGAGCCATACAATATTTATCCCCACAGTGTTTACACCCAGAGCCTCCCGGACTACTTGTCTACTTCCAAGCTGGACTCTTTATGCTTTTATAATATAATTTCATCATGCTGATCAACTCTGACCAAATTTCATACATTTTCTTGATTTAGAGCTTTTGGTATTATGCCTGCCTGCGGGGCACTGAAGTGTTTACAAGCCAATGGATATTCCAAAAATCCTCCCTAAAGATCTAAACAGTTAACTAAATTTGGTCACAATGGTATTGTAGGATATGTGAGCGCTGTAACGATTAGAGCCATCACTCAAGCAATGGAAACAGCTAGAGATATTCTATTGAGAGATAGCAACATTGGGACTCATTCATAAAACATTCGTACCCATAGTGTCACGTCTCTGGCCTTGACTCCAGGAGTTTTTCAGTGTTCTGCTTTCCCTGGGTCTCCCCCTCCCCTGCCTGTGGGTGTGGCAGGGGCGCGGCTTCCTCATCAGGCACCTGGTCTCACTCTCCACTCTGCACTCTGCACCTGTCAACAATCACCTAATCAACCCACAGTACAAGAACACCAGCTTTCCTGCCAGTCCTCGCCAGATTGTTCTGCCTACCAGTTGGTATTTTCTCGGCCGCTCTGTATTCTACTTACCAGAGTTATTCTTATGTTTCCTAGTGCTTCTGATATCTAACCTTGTGTTCTCCTGTCTTCTGGATTCCAGTGCCAGCCTCCCATCGAGCCATCCTCACGCCGCCGCAGCTCATTCCTCCAGCTGCTCCACCCTGCTCAACAGCCTGCCTGTCCCCTGCCTTCTCCAGCGCCCTCCCCACCTTTAATTATAATAAATCCACCTGACTTTCAACCACCATCCAGCTGTGTCTGTGTCTGCTTCTGGGTCCTAAACCAAAGCCCTCACAGAACAATCTGGCCACCATGGACCCAGCAGACACAGAGTCACTCCGCCATGCTTTAGCCTCCCAGGGTTCGCTGGTTGGACAACATGACAAGATCCTCCGTGAATTGGTGGAGAATCTGCGAGCTCTTTCCTCCAATGTCATCCAACTCGGCAGCCAAATGGACCAGGTCAACGCCCATCTCACAGCTTCATCTGCCACAGCAGCTTCACCAGCTGACCCCCCACCAGCGCTCCCAACGCCTCCACCAGGGCATGCCACCCCAGCCCCACTAGCTCGGGAGCCTTTCATTCCGACTCCAGAACGCTACTCTGGGGATTTGGGGGCTTGTGGGCGGTTCCTTCTCCAGTGTTCTCTCGTGTTCCAGCAGCAACCTACCACCTACGTTTCAGATAAGTCACGCATAGCATTTATGTTGGCAAAGCTTCTCAGTGGGCTACAGCTTTGTGGGAGAGGCAGTCTCCTATTTGTAATTCTTACCCGGTATTTGTAGCTGAATTGCGAAAAGTTTTTGATCATCCTGTTCAGGGTAAAGAGGCTGCTAACCGTCTCCTCTCCCTCCGTCAGGGCTCTGGATCAGTTGCAGAGTATGCAGTTGAGTTTAGGATCCGGGCAGCAGAGAGTGGGTGGGATGAAGTGTCTTTACAAGGAGTGTTTGTTCATGGGTTAGCTGAGAATATTAAGGATGAGTTGGCTGCAAGGGATGAGACTGATAGTTTAGACTCCCTCATTTCCCTGTCCATACGCTTAGACAACCGTCTTCGTGAACGCCGTAGGGAGAGAGTCAGCCGCCCGCATGCCCCCACTTCTCCTTTCCAGTCCAAACCTGCCCCCCGGGTGATCCCTGACAGCCAGTTCTTCACCAGCCAGCCCCTCAGTTCCTCAGTATCACCCTCAATGGAGGAGCCCGTGCAGTTGGGACGAGCTCGCCTCTCACCCTCAGAGCGCCAACGGCGAGTCAAGGCTGGTGTGTGTATCTATTGTGGCACGGCTGGCCACTTCCTCGCTTCTTGTCCTCACCGGCCAAAAGATTAGGCTCATCCGGAACTGGAGAGGCCCTGATGAGCCACACCTCCACCTCTCCATCAGCCCCTCACCCCCGAATGCAATTTAATGCATCCCTTGTGTGCCAGGGTGACTCTATCCCCCTTCTTGCTCTGGTTGATTCTGGGGCTGATGATAATTTCATTGACTCCACCCTCGTTACCCAAGCTGGGATCCCTGTTGAAGCCCTTCCTGCTCCTAAGGATGTCAATGCGCTGGATGGAAGGCTCCTGGCCTGCATTACTCATCACACTGTTCCCCTGAGTCTCATCCTGTCAGGTAATCATCACGAATCTATAAAACTGCTAGTTATTCCCTCACCTCATGCTCCTGTGGTCCTAGGTCAGCCCTGGCTTAAACTCCATAACCCCCATATTGATTGGTCCACCGCATCTATTGCTAGTTGGAGCACCTTTTGCCACTCCCACTGTCTCCAGTCAGCCCTAGCTCCCTCTCATTTAACTGCTGCTCCTACTTTTGAGCCCCCTGACCTCTCTTTAGTCCCTCCTGTGTACCATGGCTTAGGTGAGGTGTTTAGTAAGCAGCGGGCCCAAACCTTGCCCCCACATAGGCCCTATGATTGTGCTATAGACCTGCACCAGGGTGCCCCCCTTCCCTCGAGCCGTCTCTATAAACTCTCCCGTCCCGAAAGGGAGGCTATGGAGAAGTACATCAATGACTCACTAGTTGCTGGCTTTATTCGACCCTCCTCTTCTCCTGTTGGTGCCGGCTTCTTCTTTGTTGCAAAGAAAGATCACACTCTACGCCCCTGTATTGATTTCCGTGGCCTCAACGACATAACTGTTAAAAACAAGTATCCACTACCCCTCATCGACCCCTCTTTCGAGCCCCTGCACAAGGCCACTGTTTTTTCAAAGCTGGACCTCCGGAATGCCTACCATCTGATCCGAGTCAGAGGGAGATGAGTGGAAAACTGCATTTAACACTCCCCTGGGCCATTTTGAGTATCAAGTCATGCCCTTTGGCCTCACCAACGCCCCTGCAGTTTTCCAGGCCTTGGTTAATGACATCCTCCGTGACATGCTGAACCACTTCATTTTTGTTTATCTTGATGATATACTCATCTTCTCCCGGAACATGGAAGAACATGTCCAACATGTGAAGTTAGTGCTCCGTCGTCTTCTGGAGAACAAACTGTTTGTAAAAGCTGAAAAGTGTGACTTCTGTGAGTTTTCTGGGCTTCATCATCGAGCAGGGGCAGGTGAAGACGGACCCAGCAAAGGTTCAGGCGGTGGCTGAGTGGCCCAAACCCACTACACGGAAACAGTTGCAGCGGTTCTTAGGATTCGCCAACTTCTACAGACGGTTCATTCGAGACTACAGTAGAGTGGCAGCCCCTCTCACACAACTCACCTCCCCAGCCATCCCCTTTACTTGGACGCGGGAGGTTGACATAGCATTTGACACTCTGAAACAGTTATTCACTAGTGCTCCAATTCTAACTCACTCTGATCCCTCTTTGCAGTTTGTCGTGGAGGTGGATGCCTCTGATTCAGGTGTGGGGGCCGTCCTCTCTCAGCGGTCTCCTAAGGATCACAAGCTGCACCCCTGTGCCTTCTTCTCCCGGCGCCTTTCTCCGGCGGAGCGCAACTACGATGTGGGAAACCGTGAGCTGTTGGCGGTGGTTCTGGCACTTGAGGAATGGAGGCACATGCTGGAAGGGGCTGAGCAGCCATTTGTAGTTTGGACAGACCACAAAAACCTCTCTTACCTCCGCTCTGCTAAACGGCTAAATTCCCGCCAGGCCCGGTGGGCTCTGTTCCTGGGAAGGTTTAACTTCATTCTCACTTACAGTCCTGGCTCACGCAACACCAAACCTGATGCCCTCTCCCGCCAGTCTGTCCCAGAGAAATCCTGCTCTGAGCCAGAAACCATTCTACCTCATTCCTGTGTGGTGGCCGCAGCTACATGGGAGATTGAGACCTGCATACGGGAGGCACAGCGCTCTCATCCAGACCCAGGTAATGGCCCTCCTAACTGTCTGTTTGTGCCTGATTCACCCAGATCTCAAGTTCTACAATGGGGCCATTCATCTAAGCTCACCTGCCATCCTGGCTTCCACCGCACCCTCTCCTTCATCAAACGGCGGTTCTGGTGGCCATCCATGACCCGCGACACCCGTGCCTTTGTGTCCGCCTGCTCCGTCTGTGCCCGCAGCAAGGCCTCCCATCAACCCCCAGCTGGTCTCCTGCGGCCTCTGCCCGTCCCCAGCCGACCCTGGTCCCACATAGCTGTGGACTTTGTCACCGGTTTACCCCCGTCAGAAGGTAACACAATCATATTGACTGTGGTAGACCGTTTTTCCAAGGCTGTGCATTTTGTCCCTCTCCCTAAATTACCTTCAGCCACAGAGACTGCGGACCTCCTGGTCCTCCATGTGTTTCGTCTTCATGGCATCCCCCAGGACATCGTCTCTGACCGGGGACCACAGTTCTCCTCCCAGGTCTGGAAGGCTTTTTGCCAGGCTCTGGGTGCCACAGCTAGTCTCTCCTCTGGGTACCACCCTCAAACAAATGGGCAGACGGAGCGGGCAAACCAAGATCTCGGGGCAGCCCTGCGTTGTGTCACTGCTCACCACCCGTCCTCCTGGAGTAGACAGTTACCCTGGGTTGAGTATGCCCATAACTCACTCACCAGCGCCGCCACAGGTATGTCCCCCTTCATGGCCTCTCTAGGCTATCAACCTCCCCTCTTCTCAGTCCAGGAGGAGGCTGTGGCGGTGCCATCGGTCCAAGCCAACATCCAAAGGTGTCGGCGGATTTGGAGAGAGGTCCGGTCTGCCCTTCTCCGTTCAGCTGTCCGGAATCAACGCCTTGCTGACCGCCATCGATCCCCTGCACCCACTTACCAACCCGGTCAAAAGGTATGGCTTTCCTCCCGTGACTTGCCCCTTCAGGTGGAGTCCCATAAATTGGCTCCCCGATACATTGGACCTTTTGAAGTTGACAAGATCATTAATCCCACTGCTATCAAGTTAAAGTTGCCTTCATCTCTGAGAGTCCACCCCACGTTCCATGTTTTGCTGCTTAAGCCTGTGTCTTCCAGCCCCTTGTGCCCTCCAGCCGAACCCCCTCCACCCCCCCGGATCATCGACAATCACCCTGCCTTCACTGTTCGGCGGATTCTGGACGTCCGTCGCCGAGGTCGGGGGTTCCGGTTCTTGGTTGACTGGGAGGGTTATGGCCCAGAGGAACGCTCATGGGTCCCGCGCAGCTTCTTTCTGGATGCCTCCCTCATTCGGGACTTTTATCGGGAGCATCCAGACAAGCCTGGGGCGCCCGGAGGCGCCCGTTGAGGGGGGGGTCCTGTCACGTCTCTGGCCTTGACTCCAGGAGTTTTTCAGTGTTCTGCTTTCCCTGGGTCTCCCCCTCCCCTGCCTGTGGGTGTGGCAGGGGCGCGGCTTCCTCATCAGGCACCTGGTCTCACTCTCCACTCTGCACTCTGCACCTGTCAACAATCACCTAATCAACCCACAGTACAAGAACACCAGCTTTCCTGCCAGTCCTCGCCAGATTGTTCTGCCTACCAGTTGGTATTTTCTCGGCCGCTCTGTATTCTACTTACCAGAGTTATTCTTATGTTTCCTAGTGCTTCTGATATCTAACCTTGTGTTCTCCTGTCTTCTGGATTCCAGTGCCAGCCTCCCATCGAGCCATCCTCACGCCGCCGCAGCTCATTCCTCCAGCTGCTCCACCCTGCTCAACGGCCTGCCTGTCCCCTGCCTTCTCCAGCGCCCTCCCCACCTTTAATTATAATAAATCCACCTGACTTTCAACCACCATCCAGCTGTGTCTGTGTCTGCTTCTGGGTCCTAAACCAAAGCCCTCACACATAGAGGATGGAAACTCACATTACTTCACTTTTGTTTGCTGATTTTATGGAAATTTGGTTAAAATTTGCACTAAATTTGAATGAAAACTTGTCAACCATGCTTTCCTGTCTTTATTACATTTATTGGGCTGGAACACGTATCAACTCCATGAGGTGGCAGCCTACCTAAACTTTTGACCCAGAGAGAAATGTTTAGATTGACCAACTGAATACAATGCAACCACTTTTTTTGTCTAGCCCTTAGAGACCCACTGGATACGGACAAACCAGACCGACTTTACTGTCTTTTAGAGGCTGTAGCAGGAATCCATTGGTACCAACCATGTCATGGTAGCTTGTCGGGAAGGAGGTTAAATAACGCTCCAAAGTTGGGCTAAATTTTGGCGAGGAAAAACTGGCATGGTCTATTTTCAAAGGGGTCCCGTGACCTTTGATCTCAAGATATGTGAATGAAAATGGGTTCTATGGGTACCCACAAGTCTCCCCTTTACAGACATGCCCATTTTATGATAATCACATGCAATTTTTTGAATGCAGTAGAAATGTGTTATTTTCGCCTGTTCTAAAATGGTGGGTTTGAATATTTCTGCATACTGGGGTCCCTAAACAGTCTTGGAATTACATAAATATGGTATCACTGTAAAGCTGAGACTCTTGTGGATCCAAGGAGCCCAACTGTTTTCAAGTGTGACGATGTCAGTCCCCATAGTGGCTATTTCATTGTAATGAGACTATTTTTTTAAACTTGACCTCACTGTATAAAATGACCTGTGGTGAAGTCTAGGATAATCACAGCCTCATGAAACTTTACAGCCACAAACTAGAGACCTAGAGCATTCAGAGGATGGATGTCAAGGTAGATTGACAAATCACAGCATGGCTTTTTCTATTCTGCTATAAAGAAATAGCAGACCGTAGAACGCAGTGATTGACCAATCAGAATTGAGTATCCAACAACGTCGTGTAATAAGTTAAGTAAAATACCTACGTAAAAAACGTAGCATAAGAACACCGGTCTCCTGGTTGAAAGTCCTGTGTTTGTTGGACCCATCCACCTCCCCTCCCACCCACCATAAACAGTCTTTCTCACTTTTTATTCTACATCACTAGCTCGAGCGTAGCATATTCACACGTATGCATTTACATTTCTGTCAGTACAGAGTACATGGCGTTAAATGACACACCAAATTTGCGCATTATTGTACACACAATGACTAACAAATTTACGTGTCATTTATACGCCATTTGGTGAGACCGGGCTGATTCTTTTGATGAAAAATGTTTATTGCTCATTGTGGTAACATAAATTACTATACCCAACCTTTGTATCCCCCTACCCACCTGTGAATGATTACTTATTGTCAATATAAGATGGAGGATACCACTCTTGGTGCTCTGATGAAGGCTTGTTTGAAGAAACGTATCAACATAAGAAATAAAATGGTAAAGTGAAGCCAAAGTAGTATGTAGTTTTAGTATTGTTTGATTGATGCGGTGTGTTTTTGAAGGGCTGCAATCCCAATTCATCACAAATAGTAGGAGCAGCTGTGGCTCAGAGGTAGAGTGGGTCGCCCACCAATCGGAAGGTTGGCGGTTTAGATTAGCTTTAGATTAGATCCAGATGGGCAGGTTGGCACCTTGCACGGTGTATGAATGTGTTTGAATGCGTGAATGCTGACAAGTAGTATAAAGCGCTTTGAGTGGTTGGAATACTAGAAAGGTGCTATAGAAATGCAAGTCAATTTACCATAATAGTATGATAATGGTCTATTGGAAAATGATGGGAACAAGAAAGACATGGACATGTCTTGCGAGCTAAAGTGATCCGCTTTCATTTCAGTCAGCTGTTGTATCTTTCCTCAGTGTAACATCCACTTAGTTGTCACTTCATTAGTAACACCTGCCTAGTAAAGCATGCTCCTCCAAATATCACATTATGTGGCTGCAGCTCAATACACCCATCACGCAGACACAGTCAAGGGGTTGAGTTACCGTTTCTCAAAATGAGCCAGATGTGTCAGCTATGTGACTCTGAATGTGGTGTGATTGCTGTTGCCCAGACACAAAGGCTCCAATGTCACGGAACTGCAGAAACTCCTGGGGGTTTGCGTTCCCTGGAGTGTCTGCACTTTACAGGAAAAGATGTGATAAACAAACAAAAAGATGCAATTAGTGGCAGTTTATGTGGCTAAAACCCTTTGTCACCAGAAAAGGTCAGAGGAGACTGGCTATAGATAACGTGAAGGGCGTGCAAGTAGCAGCCAGTACAACACTTGTTTCAAAAGTTCATTGCTCTACAATGTGCGTACATTAAGAAACACTCCTGAACAGGCTTACCAAGAACTGCAAAGTGGTACACTGGTATTATTGAAAAAAAATAGATTAAAAAAAATCCTGAATTGTAGATGCACAAACCAACTCTACTGTCAACATGTAATAATGGCTAGACGTGGAATTCTGTTTTCATTTAGAAAACAAAGTAATCATTCTTTCACAGTAAATGATGCCATTAATGCCTCCATTTCATCTTGTTTCTCTAGTCCTGCATCACTGAGCACCTTTGAGTAAATATAAGAGATCCACAGGATGCGTTAACGATATTCAGTTGTTATCAATCTGCACTAATAATTGCCTGTTACATTTCAGTTTCATTAATTGACGTAAGCACGCCATGAATATTTATTGTTGTGCTGTTAAAAAGTGCAACAAAAAACACATTAAAACATTTGTAATCTATGAATTGCATTGAGGTTTTGTTTTACTCATCAGACGGCTTGGGGCCTTTCTGTGTGTAGTTTTAATGTTCTCCCCGTCTCAGCTTGGGATTTCTCCGGGTGCTCCAGTTTCCTCGTCCAGAGAGATGTGGTTGACCATGCATATTACTATGGATAACATCGACGGTGCTGGAACTTCGACCAAATGATTGCATCAGTCATTTCACTGAGTAGCCCAAAATGACACGTTTATGTTCAAGTGACAAAGCCATCTAGCAGCTGTACTAATTTTGACGACAGCATAGAACATGGTGGAAGTCAGATGACATAGTAGAAGGACGAAGTCCGTGTAGGGAGGAGTTTATGGTGAATTGATGGGTCAAAAAAAGCATTGGTCGTTAACACTGTTCATTTCCTGTTTCCAACCGAAAGTCAACGGTGGTTTCTTTTAACCATGACAGAGGTCATTCCCTAACCTAGTGTTTTATTATCGTAACCATGATATTGAAAGTCCCAAACCTTAACAAAGTAGTCATTTCAACCCAGTCTGACTCATTTTTCAGCGATGTTTCCAGCTTTCTGGAATTAGCTCAGTGAATACACTATTATCTTAAGATAGAAGGTAGAAATGATGGTCAACATTGAAACAGACTCCTGCTGTTGTGTGATAAAGGATCATGGGGAAAAAAATCCTACAATTTGACAGATATGCACAATTATTGCTATGTAGGGGCACAAACTTAATGACAGAAGTAGACTCTTGTCGTGTCATTTGAGGAGGTTAAGCCAATCAGCCTTCAGTCCTCTGAGCTGAGAGCCACACTTTACTTGAGTGTAACCTTTATCATGGGACACAGCTAATATGTAGCAGAATAAAAGCTTGATTGAGCATTCGGTATCAGATATCAGAATTTGTGTCTGCTATAAGATCACGTAAAATTCTGAAAACACGAGTGGTAACATTTTGTACTTAAATAGAGCATCTTTGACTGCAAAATCTACCTCAAGACCAGACGTCTTGTTTTTTCATGTCCGAGCTCCAGCAGTCATTTCACCCTGAGATGTGAAAACACCTCTTGGAGTATAACTGATTGTTCTCTCCTCTTTTTGTGCCTGCTGGCTCTCCAGAACAGCAGAGGGTCCTACTCCTCCCCCCATCTGCTCTCTGGGGTAACCTCAAACAGTGGAACCAACAGAAAGGCCCAGGGCCTGTTCTCTGTGCTGTCACCAGACACCCACACTAGAAACCATATCCTCTTCCCTAGAGAGTTATCTGCACATGTGAGGTCACTCTCGGCGCAAAGTAAATGACGAGCCGAGGAGCTCAAACACTTCCCCTCTCTTCCTCCACACACACACACACACACACATATATGTATACAGTATATATGTGACCATATGTACACAGCACATATATTTTATTTAACAATTCCAGCTTCTGCTGTGCATAAAGTAGTTAAAAGAGTACTACAGGGGGTGCTGCTGAGTGTACAGGACGTAGGACGTGTTTTGCAGTAGCTCCTCTGAAATGTGACTTTTTAATATCCTTTAACAATATTTTGTAATTGTCGGTGGTTCTCGGCTTCATAACCACTAATATTAGCTTTTAGTCACTTTTACTAGCCAACTTCTCGGATGGCTGGCTGAACAAAACCCGACCGCTGGTGCAGACAGCTGCATTGATTAAAATTAGAGAGTTACCGTTATCCAAACCAAAGAAAAAAATCCATACGATTTCTTTGTATGCTGATGATGTTCTTTTATTTTTTAGTAATCCCATGTTGTCAGTCCCACCTATTATCAAGATAATAAATGAGTTTGGGGTGTTTTCTGGATATAAGGTCAATTATGTAAAATCCTTGGCATTACTACTTGAAAATTTAACATAACATGGCAAACACAAGCCCAACAGGCAGCAACAGCTGTCAGTGTGTCAGTGTGCTGACTTGACTATGACCTGTCATTGAAAATGGCTATGCCAGTTTTTCCTCGCCAAAATTTAGCACAAGTTTGGAACGTTATTTGGCCTCCTTTGAGAAAAGCTAGTAAGACATGGTTACTACCATTTGATTCCTTAGATTCTAGTTTCATTAGATATCAGCATCTTCACTCTAGCTTTAAAACTGAGCCCGCTACAACCTGAAACCCGCAAGTTGTGTTAATGCATTAAAGAAATTAGTGCCCTTAAAACAAATTTGCGTCAACGCGTTGTTATCACGTTAGCTTTGACAGCCCCTAGTTAAGAATAATAAGTATTGGGGTAACAAGCATAACAGAATAAGTATATATAAACCACATTTTGTAAACTGCTGTTGCTCTGTTATTTTAATTATTTATTTTTTTGTGTCTGCATTTGTTCTTGTTTTGTGGTTTTCGGTATGTCTTGTCTTAATTGTATAGTGCTTTGTATTGTATCATTTGATTATTGATGAAAATGAACAAATATTGAAAATGAGAGGAAAAATATAATATAATCACTTGGTGAAAAGAAAAAAAAGTCTAGACACGGGACCAGTCTTGTATGTACTAAAAACTCCGGGGAAAATAGCGTTGATACTATGGGGATTATCCAGAAGAAGAAATAAAGCCAATAGAATAGCTTATGTTTGCTTAGAAAATGTGTGTGCATGTTTCAAAAGACTATATATTTGCATTTCACATGGGAAACCATTGTAAAGAAAAAACATGCAAGTTTAAAGTATAGCTAACTAATGACACATAATGTGGGCCACGAAGCCCTGTAGTAACCATGATATATGTTTAGCTTTGTTCCGTTTGCATCTAGTTTAATGCTAATTCTGCTGTGCCAAGCCATCCTTTTAGTAGTAGAGTATAGCCAAACAGGCATTAGGCTGTGTCATATGTAAATTATATGTAAATAAGTGACTGGTGTAATGCATTAACGTTACTCAGCTGAATCAAATTTGTCAATCTGGATCCCAATCACCACTCATTTTGATGCTGTGTGACAGTTTCATGGGTCAGATGCAGAGAGGTTCATTCTCCTCATCTCCCCATCAGAGTTTGATGAATGAGCGCCTAACAAACAGAGCTGGATCACTGGAGCGGACATCAGGACGCCAAAAAACAATTCCCTGTGTCATCTAAGACCTATGCGTTCAAGACGCATGTCCAATTCTTGTGACATATTATATTTACAACCTGCTGACCCATTGAAATTATACTGGAACTGTCCATTGCAATTTATATGGTGTAAATACACAATCTTTTACATTTTATCAGACATTCTCAGATGGTTAAACACACATGCATGAGCACAGTTTGTGCTCATTTATATCACAAAATAGAATATATGTATATAAGTGTGTTTCTGCAACTACGGTCACTTTTGACTCTCCCAAATTTAAAAAAGAAATCAACCTCTATGAATTTTAACCATCAGAGTATGTAATACATATAAACAGGGACATAAAATTAGATATAGTCATTAAGATTTGAATCTGTAACATGTTTATTTTTTTATGGTTTTCATCACTTACGTTCTTACTAAAGGTTCTTACCGCAACATTACAATAATGTTAATTTTATACATTCTCCTTTTTTTAATTCCATAATATTTTAAGACATTTAAATCAATTTTCATCAAGCTTTGTGCACCATTGTAAATATGCATATAAAAGCATTTTCTAAAAATAGGGAACTTTGACTAAAAGTTAGGACTCAGAAGCGTGGGACAGGCTCATTTAGATGAAAAAAAAATAATCTAAATGATTTGTAAATGAACAAAAAAATAAATAAAGTATAAAGTTATATGTATATGAAACAATTTCATTTGAAATAATGTCATATTATAATTGAATTAGCTCATTTTACGTGTCTCAACATTGAGACCACAATTGTGGGACATGAAGAAAAGTGATGTTTGGATCCTTAAAATGCTTCATTAATTTTAATTAAATTACATTATTTACAAATGATTTTCTATGCCCAGATGGGTAATAACACTGTATCAAGTCACATTATCAAGCATTGCCCTGCAAAATTTTAACAAAAATCCAAAATGTCATTGCCGGGGCTTAAAAATGCCTGTAGTTGCAGAAACACCCATAAATAGCATTGTGGTTCCTGAACAGCACCTGAACCTGCACACTCTCCACATCTCAACCAAAGAGAGGTGAAACAGAATGTGAGGTTCAGAGCAAGATTATGTGACCAAAAGAAAAAAATGGGTCCAAGTTCAAGCTCCACCTTTATCTGGGGAATATTCACCTCCAGATAACATTCAGAGCACATCCGTGACATGCACACCGAGAGAACTCCGGCTGTTCTGCAGACAATAGGGCTCCTTCGTGGTACTAGGGGAGGTGCATGTAAATAAAAAGGCCTGATGAGTGTGCTCCTCACAGTGGCTTTGTTATAATTACATTTCTAGGGTTACACATGCTGGCTCGCTGGGAGGTGAGGGGTGTAGCGGTTGCCTGTGTTATCTCTTTTTAATTGAATTTTCAGTTTACTTGACACAAAACAATTTTCAATCACGCCTTGTTGTTAATTAATTAGGCTATGTTAAATTACAGCAGTAGCAGAGGGGAAGGGTGTGCTTGGCGTCGACACTCCAATAACACAGTATGAGCTTTTATCACTGTAGAACTTGTACATTAAGCATCACTGTAATACGGCCCCATCCACGACTATTCCCAGACCGCCTCTGAACGTATATAGTGTTGTAATATTTTCACTGTCACACAAGGAAATAGTTGGTCCATCTGGAATGAATCTCCAGTCATCCAAGTGAATAACTTTTGTGGATTTATTTCAGAGATACATTACAAAATATAGCCAGATATAAAATGACTGCTGTCTTTCCATAAGTATTTCCATAGCAAGCGTGAAGAGTCTGAGAGTGGCCGGTGAGAGTGATGGTTTGGTTCACGCAAAGGTTATTAGCTTCCAGTGTGCTTACAGAGAAGTAACCACTTCACTCTCTGGCTCGTCCTCTTCTAGCAGCTTCATTACTGATCCTGTGAAACGTTTTTTTACTGTTTGGAAAGAACACATTGACAGTCAGACAGAGAGCTGATGAACCAAAGCCCCAGTCACCCTTAAAGATCCAATGAAATTTAAAAATACAGTTTTGATACCGTGTCCCTGTGTTCATTGTTCATTTATCTTGTTATATGCCAAATAAAATGTATATGTAAAAAAAAAAGAAAAAATGGTAACACTTTATAATAATAGTTAATTAAACTTAGTTAAAAATGATTTTACTGTTAACAATCAATGGAATGATAACTAATATGTTTTACTAATTATTAATAATGCTATAATTTGTTATTTTAATAGTATATTGTTGCACAAATTATAACATTTTATTTCACGGCTTTGTTGAATACTCGATTCTGATTGGTCAATCACAGCGTTCTACGGTCTGTTATTTCTTTATAGCAGACCGTTGCTATGGTAGCAGTTCTGATCTTGGATTTAATCATTTAATTGTTTGTCAACAATAAAATAACTATTTACTTAGCAAGGGACACTATACATTATCCAGTTTATTACATGGCTACTTACTTAAGAAATTAATAATTTCACACAAAAACGGTCCGACATCAGATCTGCGCCCATAGCAACAGTCTGTTATACATAGCAACGGTCTGCTATAAAGAAATAACAGACCGTAGAATGCCGTGATTGACCAATCAGAATAGAGTATTCAACAAAGCTGTGTAATAAGTTTAATTAACTATCTCTTTATCATTTGTAAATGATGGCTATTATAAAGTTCTACCAATAAAAAATCCACCCGATTCAACTGTTATCAGGCCGTTAAATAGGTGTTATCAGTTGCTACCATAGCACCATAAACACCATAGATGTGGGTCATTAGGGGCCTACTACGCCTACTATGTTGTGAGAGTGAAGGTGAAAAGCAACAAGTTCGAAACATGTTGTAAAACTGAATGAAATGTCACGTTTTAAACACTAACAAAAAATGATTTTTTTAGGTTTATAAAAAACTACAACTTCTTTAGGTTTAGGCACAAAAAACTGTTTTTTCGAATTAAAATTACTACAAACACAGAGACAACTACACATTGTTGGTTTCACACGGAATGCAAACTCTGGTCTCTCGGTGAAAACCCTGTGTTTTGTGTCCTATGAATACCTGACTTCCACTTCTGCTCCTGTCACAATCACTACGGTCACTGTCGTATTCTTTTATACCTTCTCTCGTGATCTACCATGTGAATAGATGATAAAAACCTACTAGTGGGCGTAGCAGGCCCCTATTGACCCATATCTATGGGGGTTATAGCGACTGATAACACCTATTTAATAGCCTAACAACAGTCTAATCGTTGTCAGAGTATTTTTAGATAAAAATCACTGACTTTTCTCTTTTTTGAAAGGGTTTCAAAGTGTTTGATGACTTATCCTGCACTCAGGGGCGTTTACAGAAATTCATCTAATCAAAGACTTTGGGGCGACTAGCTTGCCAAACCGGTCATTAAAAACCGCACATAAGGAACACCACTGGGAAGCTACAGAATGATATACAAACCTCAAAAGAAAGAAAAAATAATGGACCTGGCCTTTAAATATAGTCATGGAAATGCTGGTGAAACAACACCTACAGTAGAAAGCTGAAAAATGTTCACTTTTTGAATAAATTTAACCAGGTTTCAATCTAGATTTCTTTTGACCTGCAAATGATGAAAACCTTACTGGGCTGTCAAATTCCTGTCCATGCATCTGAATCCCTCACTCGTCTGTCAGCCTGCCTGTCTGTGTTTGCCCACTCTCCCTAAGTGTCTGTCTGTCTATCAACCTCCTGCAAATTACTGTGGATAACAGCTTCGGCCGAATGCCTAAAATGCTAATGTATCTTTTTGTCTATTTAAGTGACCTGTACGATCGCACATTCTGCCCCCCCCCACCCCCCACCCTCCACACGCATTCACTATTGCTGACTCATGTTGATAAGAGGCCCAGCTGACATTGCTTGTTTGGCTCCTGCCTCTAATTAAAAAACATCCGGGTGTCTGATTCCCTCCCCACCCCCCACCCCCCAGCCCCCACACCCCAGCCCCCACACTTCTTCCCCAACTGGCTGATCCATACTGAACTCCTGCAAGATTAAAAATGTTAAGTGGTTGGCTTGAGGCAACCGCAGAGCCCTCATCACTTCTAGTGGTGTGGTTTCATAAAAGTAATTCAGTTATTGATTCACCAGTCAAAAGTGATATGTGTCGGAGACTCCAGGGCTCCGGCAAGGTTGATCTATAGACGAGGTGAAGCTAAAAGAGACACAAGTGGGCGATGCAAAAAGAAAGAGATGGGAAACAGGAGGCAAGGGAAGTTCAAATAATTAAGTCACGGATGTCACGTTGACGACTCGGCACGGAGGTGACATGACAGCTGCTTCGCTTTTCAGAAAAAAAAAGATGTTTTCATCTCCTTTAACATTAATATCTAAAAGCATTCTTACCGATACAGACAGAACAGACACAACTGAACAATCTTATCCCCCAGATCTGAGATCTGACAGTTGTTTTGAGGTGAAATAAATTCCTTTTGTCTTGAACCAACTGCCAAATATGAACTTATAACCTGTAACAAGTGATTAAAATCAAGAGAAACTAGTTTCTGAATTCAAAGCTTCTATTGATCAAACGTTCATCAAACTCTGATGTAGTCTCCATTTGATACAGATGCCCAGTTACGAGCGAGGATGCTACGATCGGCCCATAACTGTAAACACCCGTGGGTATACAAACAGAGCCTTGATGCGAGTGGTGTAGGTCAGAGGTGACGTGATGCAAATCAGCAACTGGGGTGAAGATAGAGGAACACTGATTGAGGTGATAAAGAGTGCATTGAAGTGTGATTGGTTGACATAGAAACATTTAAAGAGTAGGGGAGAATGAGAGATTGCAATGAGTTACAGAGGCTAGAGTGGAACAGAGGCTTGAGTGGAGTTAAACTTTTTTTTTTTCACCTGTCATGTTGTCCAGTTGCATCACACTAATGTGTAAAGATCACAACACTGAACAAAACCCGAGATTTAGTTATACATTTTCAGAAAAGGAGTTTCTTCACTTTCTTTATGTTTGCAGTCAGAAGCAGAGGGATAATCCAATACAAGGGGCGCACTGGGAAATTTAACGTCAGTCATATGCAAGCACTACCCACATTACAACGACGGAAATAAAGTTAAAGTTGGCCTTTTAAATGAGAGTTAGTACGTAACCACGGTTCTATGAATTCTGAATGACGGCAGATGTAATAGGCATTAACAGGGCTGAAATGTGTCCAGTGGAGACAGCCGTAGATGCTGGAGCAACAATTTCGCAGAGCTCTGGCGAGTTGTGAATGCAAATTTTTGAAATGTGAGGATGGGGGGTGGTGTGGTGGGAGAGGATGTTTAAGCTAAAACCATAGACTGTGTATAAGAAGTGGACGTAGTCAACGTGACGTCACCCATTGGTCTGTGGACTGCCGTTTCGAGGCCTCGAGTTCGGCATTTTGGCCGTCGCCATCTTGGTATTTGGCTGTTGCCATCTTGGTTTTTGGCTGACGCCATCTTGGTATTTGGCCGTCGCCATCTTGGTATTTGCCCATCGCCATCTTGGTATTTGCCCGTCGCCATCTTGGTATTTGGCCGTCTCCATCTTGGTATTTAAAGGGTTAAAGTTGTAAAAAAAAAACACAGACAAGTCCCAGACCGGACAATGCCGTGGTAGAGACCTGTCAATTACAAGGTAGCCACGCCCTAAAGCATCCCCTGCTTTATGGTCTATTTGACTCTAAATGGGACCATTATTTACTAAATGAACATCATGCTGTATTGAAGAAGACTTGAAACTAGCGATTGAGACCATAAACTCATGTTTACAATGTTTACTGAGGTAATAAATCAAGTGAGAAGTAGGCTCATTTTCTCATAGACTTCTATACAATCGGACTTCTTTTTGCAACCAGAGGAGTCGCCCCCTGCTGGCTGTTAGAAAGAATACGCATTTAAAGCACTTCCTCATTGGCTTCACTTTTCAGACCCGTGGTGTTCAGTTACTCTTAAATCTAGTTGGTTGAATGATGCAAACTCAAAGGGATGGATGGAAGTTGAAGGAGCGTAAGCAGCAATATTTTCTGATCAAAAAAAGGCTCCAAACGGCGACACCGGCTGCATCCATCGATCCATCTTCTCAGAGTATGAGTCGGTTCGTTTGCAGCTCCACTTCCTGATAAGATTGATCATGTGCTGTGCGTGACTGACATCCAAACGTGAGTCAGGTTTCTGTGTTGGGATTATTGATCATGTTCGGCTGATAAGGAATTGCCAGGGTTTGGATCTATAGCTCAGGTTCTGCAAAATTGCTCAGCATTTCAGCTTGCCCTGGATATTGTAATATATAATGCCCAAGAAGTTTTGAAATATTTTAGACAAGTGGAAAATGATAATAAAAAAAATGCACTGAATGTGAAAAGTGTATGTAACATTTATTCTTGTCAGGGTCTAAAAGCCTTTGAAAGAGTATTTTGTCTATGATAGCACAATGAAACTGCTTCTATTCTATCTAAAGAAAAAGCTGTAATGCAATAAAACATGCTGGACAATAAAGAGAATTAATATAAATCTCCTGTCAGTGTTTAAAAGCTCTTTTGTTCATCTTCATGTTGCGGGGAAAACAATATGGAGGGCCAACACTGCTGCTGTCTCATGCTGTGTTCTATTCATGTGGTGCTGAATGTGAAAAAATAAATAATGCATTACACTATTAACCCAAAATTTCCTCCATCCCGTCTCCATCATTTCCCATCTATTTTTCCAGATATGAAACCGCATGGTGCTGACATTTAGAGATTGCATAAAGGAGGTAAACCAGCAAAGCACCTTTGAACTGAATTGATAAAATAATCTCAGGGATCAAACATGGAGACCTTTTCTTGGGTTGAAGATAGAGGAATGGTGGGATAGGAAACCAAAAGAATTATACTTTTCATAGAACATTTTCATTCTTTTTTTTGGCAGGGAAGGTGTGCTATGTGCAGCTAGTGTATAAAATACAGATTATTTATGGTTAGTTTTGATGATTCATTTTTATATCTGATGAAACTACAGTAGTTATAGAAGCAATATATTTAAATTTAATGAACCAAAATTGGCCGGTCCAGGCAATGATGAGCCCTTACTGGAGAGAGGGCTCGAAAAAGCACATCATTAAGCCTCCCTTCATAATTGATCTCCTGCTTACCTGACACAGCAAACAGCTTCTCCGTTCTGTATCTTGTTACATTAATCAGCAAACGTACAATTATAACACACTCTGCCACTCCTTCCTGTTTGAATATCAGCTCAGGAGTCACACTGGACATCTTATTATCTGTTGTACAGATTCATTGGAGTGCACCGTGCAAAACACAAACTGTTGCCTCCCAGCAGCCAATATCTGCTTTAAATGTGGCATCTGGTGCTCTTTTTCTTTGGTGCACACAGGCAGCAAACTGCTGTGTCAAGCTCCACCTGACACAGTGTAGCCATGTGAAAAAGGGGTTAGCTTTTGCAATTGTTTAGACATTGAAAGGGATAGTTTGGATTTTTTTGAAGTGGGGTTGTATAAGGTGCTTATCCATAGTCAGTGTATTACCTATAGTAGAACTTTATTCATATATAGTACATTTAAAAACAACCGCAGTCGACCAAAGTAATGAACATCTACATAATACAAATGAATGTAAAGCAAACAACATAATGTGCACATAATAGCATTAAAAGAGTTGCAGCACAACAGAAGATAAACTCAATCAAACACCAGCGAGAAGAGGTGAGTCTTCAGCAGCGACTTAAATGATTCTGTGTTCTGAGTTGTTTTAATATGAAGAGGTAAGCTGTTCCAGAGACTATATAGGGACGGCAACCGCAAAGGCTCGGTCACCTCTGTTTTTGAGTCTTGTTCTGGGGACATCCAGTAGCATCTGATTGGTCAACCTCAGTGCTCTAACTGGAGTATGAAGATACTATAGTTCTGCTATAGATAAGGTGGTGCCAGCCCATTTCAAATCTTAAAAATAAGCAATACAATATTTCCTTTATCCTAACTGGAAAAAAGGTTGGTTGTAAGAAGCCAAAGGGCCAAGAATACCAACAGTTTCTCATTAAGTTTCTCATTAAGACTGAGAAAGTTTAGATCCATCCCAAGTTCTGATATTATTTAAACAGTTCAACAAAGGCTGCACCAAATCCTCGCCATTTGTTTTTATAGGCAAAACAATGAAAAGAATATTATGTTTCTTAAAAATGGACTCCAAGGGCAGCATATACAATGAAAAAGGATAGGGCCCAACATGGAGCCTTGTGGAACCCCATAGGTAAGTGTGGCTGCAGCTGAGGAATATTCGCCTATAGGTGAACTGAAAAACTCCTATCTGACAGGTATGACTGGAACCATTTGAGGGCAGTACGCCCTAGTAGAACCAGAGTTGCTACCGCTGCCTTGATCGGTTAGTTTGTTTGTGTTATTGTAGGATTTTAGTGTTTTAAAGGGTTAGTTCAGATTCCCCAAAGTCATACAATAACACAAACAAACTAACTGACAACCCATGTTCTGCAAGGTCAAATTACTGGTTTTGTCAATGGAGTCTGGTGGTTTTGAATAGAGCATAGATGGATATAACGGCTTCAGCTCCTCGTTGGAAAGGGCTGTCTGACGGCAATGTAAAGCAGTTAAAATATTCTAAATATACTGTAGTGTACACTTAAACTGATGTAGTAGGTCTTTCTTTTAGGTGTCCAAAATACATTTTGAAGGTTCCATCTAGTTTATTTTTAACCCAAACAGAAAACTGTGTTATTCTTGCAACAGAGATTTGTAATGGTTTAAGAATGCACTGACAAATGATGTCCTGTCGATAGGGTCATAGATTGGCATTTCAATGGTTTTATCACAAAATAAAAATAAAAAAGTAAACACAGGAGATACATTTGTTGTTTCCTGCTGGTGGTCCCCTTCCTCCCACTCAATAACGTTGAGATGTTCTTTGAGCTTTGTGATATTAAAGCAACTGAATCAAGAGAATCTGGGGAAATTAAGGGGGAATTCAACGTGCGATCTCGCCTTTGTCTTGTTGCCACGGTGTTGTTGCTCATTGATGACAGCAGAGAAGTGATTTGGTACCTTTGACCATCATATGGCGTGCTCTGCAGGGTCGTGAAATGAGGACACTGCGAATAAGAGAAACAGATGCTGGCTCATAAGAGGTGTGATGTGTTCCTCCTCTGGCTGGTATTACAGAATAAAAAAAAAGAAGAGAGAATTCATCTAGTATTTTATCTGAAGCTGATATCACAGCAGACAGGGGTTTGAAGAGTTGACAATTAAAAGCATCCCTTTCAAAGTACAGCTCGCTGAGCGCTAATCAGAGCTGCCGAGAGCCCCTTCATGTCGCTGGAATCCTGCTGCCTGCAGTGCAGCAGGACTCTACACGGGAGATTGATCACTGTAAGCCGGCGCCTGCCTTACAATATCTTTGGACAAATCACAGACTAATTGCTACAGCAAAGCACATGATAATGAACGAAGATGAGAACTCGGGGAACGAGCGGTAGAGAAGAGACGGAGAAATGTCAGATTATTAATGATCAGAGCGTGGCTTTGGGACAGTCAGACAGTGGCTGCTTATTAATTGTACACCCACAACCCCAGATACACCCCCACCCAGAGAGCTAATCTGATCCACCCATCCCTCCACGTGTGATATCCAGTGGTTCCTGACTCTATTTCAAGCTGCCCTTGCCAAGTCTCACCATCATTGTGTGAGTGTCGATCTGCATGTTTCTGTGTCGAAGTTTGACTTGACAAGACGTGGGTCCCATGCAAATAGGGGCTCAAGATTTGCTAGGGCAGGTTGAACAGATGTCACAATAGACGGCGGTTCAATCCCGGCTCCTCCAGTCCACAACACTTAACCCCAAATGTCTCCCGAAGGCTGAGCCATCGGTGTGTGAATGAGTATTTAGATTTAGATCCTGGTGGGCAGGTTGGCACCTTGCATGGCAGCCTATGCCATCAGTGTATGAATGTGTGTGTCAATGTTGACACGCAGTGCAAAGAGCTTTGAGTGGTCGGAAGACTAGAAAGGAGCTATATAAAAATGCAAGTCCATTTACCATGATAAAAGCACAGAGAACCCCACCTTCACCTGCAGACTTAGAGTTATTATTGTCACTCCCTGCGGGGGTTTAGCTGTGAAGTGACGAGGTCAGAACCTAGACACTGAATATCAACGCTGTGCATATTCCTCGTGAGTTGGTTGTCTGAAATGTCCTTGTTTCATATATTTTTTTCAGTGCTCCGGTATCTTCATACACAAATGTTCCACTTGTGTAACAGCGGCGATGCCTCCTAAATTAATTAATGCAGCTCCGTCCTAACTGTCCTAACCTTCCCTGTCCAAACAAGCTGGTAACCCACCTACAAGAATTTCATTAGTGTTGGCTCTTAAGACTTATAGGCTCCAGCCACACTGCAGCTGAACGTGTCCCAGTTCCCAGTTCCCCTCACATGTGACACAGATCTGATGCTATTTAATCAGCGTGAGCAGCAAAAAAGCTTCACGGAGTTGTATTTTTTTTATTTTTTTTTATTCCATCTGGACCACACGGATATGTAACACACGGTTGCCAAATCTGATCCCCGAGGCAAGTGACCTACATGCGACTTGCATTTGAACGCTCCCAATTATAATTTGTCAGTGTTACCATGACAATAAGTCATTCTTACATCACTCACTTGAGACACCTGGCTTACTTTTGGCAGCTCGGCTGAGCTGGCGTTAAAGGACAAGGAGACAAATCGGTAAAAAGGCAAATGCGCACGAGAAGCTGTCACTTTGGAAAACATTGCAAATATAGAACACAAGTTTCGCCAAATTCAAATTCAACACCTGCCTTCACACTGTAAGCACTTTAACATTCAGTGTGAGTTCCATCATAACACTTTTTCAGAGCTTTTTTACACCCTGACAGGAATAGGAAATATTGGGGAAATACTAGTGTGTGCAGCAGTGAATACATCTGTGAGCAGGAGAATTTGTGTGTATGACCATATGTGTCTACAACACAGCCAGTGTAAGGCAGTCAGCCAAGCTAAGGCAGTGCTCAGCCCACAGCAGCTGTTTGGCAAACAAGCAAAATGCCACCGCGAAGCAAATAAATAATCCATGCCTTTAATTAGCACCCCCTACTACAAGCACCACCTCCTCCTCTTGATCTCTCGCCTTTTTTTGATGTCAAGGGCCGGAGACAGGATTTAGTTTTCAAAGGGAATACGAGAGCCGCCACCTCTGTAGTTCGAGGGTGATCATAACCCAAAGGCCTTAGCCTCTTCTGTTCGAGCGTGTTTGGATCCAAATGGAAGGAAAAATGGGGGTCGGCAGTTGTCGAGTGCAGCAGAGGCGAGGCGAGGCGAGGCGAGGCGAGGCGGGAGGCGACAACAGCCCTGGGAAAAAGACTTTGTAAATAATTTCAGTTGACAGCCTTTGTGAGGGACAAGTGATGGTTCGACGTTTTTATTCTGACAATGACACTGCGATTCTGATGCTGCTGTGCGTTTGTAACTGAAAAGCCAAGCCAGTGTCAGGGTTATTAATGACTGCAACAATGAGACAAGGTGAAATATGACAGGTCTTGAGGGGAGTTGTTGCAGCCGTGGGAAGTTTTAAACTGAAACATATGTGTCTGGCAGCTCAACACATTAAGAAGACAATCAGAGGAAAGTGAGCTAAACTTCTCAGCTAACCTTTTTAAAATAATTTTGATTTAGTAAATATGAATGTATCACATTCCACAGGGGTTGTGCCTTCTGCGTTTAAAACTGCAAATATAACACTCTGCCTCAAAAGGCCAACTCTACATCCACATATTCATTATAACTTCAATTCCTCATCCATTTTTTCTCTTTGAAATGTTTCGTAGCACAACGTATATTAGCCAACCAACTGCTACGTGACCTTTTTTGACCTTTCACTTCGCAGCTCTCTTAAACCTCTTCTACCAAAGTGCTAATCAATCTAGTTTTTGCCGTCGACAATTGTGCATTTCTTTTCAGTCAAAACGCACTCAGCTTTAAAGGAGTACTCCACAGATTTAGCATTACACTCCTGGAACATTGTCAGACTCACAATGGACAGTTTAACCTCTTCCACTCCTTGAGGGCGCCGGCGCACTCGGCAGACTTTACTTTTTTCAGAGGCTGTAACAGGCTCAGTTTCAGAGCTAGAGTGGTATCATGTGAAACTAGAAAAAACCTGAGGAATTCATTGGTACCAACCGTGTCATGCTAGCTTGACGGGAAGAACGCTAAATAACGCTCCAAAGTTACGCTAAGACTGGCCATTTTCAAAGTGGTCCCTTGACTTCAAGGAATGAAAATTAGTTCCATAGGTACCCACAAGTCTCCCCTTTACAGACATGCCCACTTTATGATGATCACATGCAGTTTGGGGCAAAAAAACATGACAATATTTGAATGCAGTATAAATGTGTTATTTTCACCTGTTCTAAAATGGTGTATTTGAATATTTCTGCATACTGGGGTCCCTAAACAGTCTTGGAATTATATAAATTGGGTATCACTGTAAAGCTGAGACTGTTGTGGATCCCATGAGCCCAACTGTATTCATGTGTGACAATGTCAGTCCCCATAGTAGCCATTTAATTTTTTTAAACTAGACCTCACTGTATAAAATGACCTGTTGTGACATCTAGGATAATCACAGCCCCATGAAACCTTACAGCCACAAACTATACTACTAAGCCACTAAAATGCAACTTGACCGCTGACAGTTCGATCAGAGATTCGGGTGTGTTGCAGTATGCTAGTAACAGCTAATGTAGCCTAATGTAGTTGTAGATGAGAAGCAGGCGACCGAGTTCTCACCCCCAGATTATTTCCAATTTAAAAAAATGTAGTCTTCAGGCTCAACTGACCCTGACTCAAGTGACATCACTTGAGGACATTTATCAGACTCCACACAGCTCCCTCTGGAGACACTAAATGCTTTATGCTACTTCAAGAGGGACCACGTGTGCGCACATCGAGGCAAAGAAACTTAAATGCAAGGAGAGAAGATCTGGATGTATAGATCGAAACGTTACCTTGATAAGAGAAACAAAATCAATAAACTATTTATTTGGGGCCTAACGGTGTGCAGACCTCCTTTGTGCCCTGCAGCTTTACTACTTTTTTTTTCACATATGTAGTAGAACTCCCCAACCCCTGGAAACACACCTCGGTTTTAACTTGACTGCCTCTAAAGCTATCTGGGTATCCATAAACTTGCATTCTCATGGTCTCTCCCTAAGTAATAGGTCACAGTGAAATTATTAGCGTCTTCAGAGAGTTGGTGGAGCGTATTTAAAAGGGCTGTCACGCCCAGGCTTTCCAGTGATCATGGCATATTAAATCCCAAATACGGTTTCTCTCTGTCACATTTAAATTCCTTATCTGAAGTTTTGAGGAATGCCTCTGCACCTCATCGGTCAGGACCTTTAGCTCGCTGTCTGAGCATTTCATTTTTCTTTTTCTGCAATTGTTCTGTGTTCTTGGCGCAAAGGCAACATTCATACTTTGCCACATGGGTAATTGCAATCAGACGCAAAAAAGGGCAAATTGCACTGCAAAACCTTATGGCCGTGTAAGCACTGTAATATCAATAGCGCTATATCTTTTGTGAATCGAACCTTGAGACGGGGCAGATAGTGGTTGCAAGTGATGCCCAATTCACAGTGGCCGCAATCCATTCTTTGTGAATTCGCTCATCAGTGTGGTCTATTAATCGTCTAACAACATAAAAACCCCACTAAGAGTCTACAGCCATACTAGCAGTTCAGTGAGGCTATGCGTATGCACAGTTAACGTCAGCATGCTAACATGCTCACAATGACTATGTTAATATGCTGATGATAAGCAGGTATGTTGACTATCTTAGTTTAACATGTTAGCGTGCTAACATTTGATACCACAAAAGTCAAGTACAGCTGAGGCTGATGGGAATGTCATTGGTTCTGCAGGTATTTGTTCATAAACCAAAGTGTTGGATCATTTTAAATTTTGACAACAAACACAAGGCTTTCATCGAGGAGACCGCTCGTGTCCCGTGTATTAAGTTTTACTTTCACGTTACAATCAGCTGTTCATTCATGACCCGCATTCACAATGTTCAGTTTCATTTTCACTTTACAAGCATAGTAGTTTCAAGCCCAACCATGTAGTTATTTCCTAAACCTAACTATGGTGGTTTTGTTGCGGCAGTATGTGACAACTTGGGATCAGAACGTGTTGAAATAAATGGTGCTCCTCAATGGGGTTTTGACTGATTTATATTTTAAGTTGGCCTTGTTGTCAACTGTCTTTTTACCTCTGAGACAAACTGGGTCTTCTCTGCTATACCAGCCTCCTCGTTTATCAAGCTACCCCTCCCCCTACTCCAGGGGATTCCCAACCTGACTTTCAAGATGCCCCATCCACTGACCCTTCCCTTTATTCCTACCCCACTAGGGATTAGAACCCTGTGAGGACCTGACATTGTATTCATTCATGGTTTGTTTCACTTGAGTTCTTATATTGCGTTATTTATTATTAATAATATTGTCAGATTTGCATTTCTACAAATTCTTACAACTTTCTGTTAATGTTATTGTGATTTGCATTTACCCTTGAATCTCCTCTAACAAGGTTTCTCCCATTATGTTTTTTTCTTTTCTTGTCTATTTATAAAGCTTGGCCAGGTTCCCGTTATGGGCATGTAAAATAAAAGCCTATTGCGACATGGCATATTGTGTTATGGGTTATACAAATAGCCTTGATTTGAAAGAGAAGGATGTTCTTGCATTTATGGATTTTTTTTCCCACACATTTGTTACCTTTCTGTATACACAATATATATGTTAATATCTGATACATATGTATGTAAATGTGTGTATACACATATTGTAATGCAAATAAAAAGATGTGTCTATATGAATCCGGTGGAGGCAAATATGGGAACATGAAAAAGATCACAACAATGTATATGCTTGCACAACATGATGAAACTGTGCTGACTGTAAACGGCAAACCAACGGCAGATATGGTTAATGAGGAAAGCACACAGTTATAAAAATGTAAAGATAAACATTGAATCTGAAATGAACAAATCAATATAAAGACTATTTAATCAAGATTGTTAGTTTTGAATCATTAAGTTAGTTTTTTGTGTCGATATTTCACACTGAACTCTTGATTGGCAGCTTTTCATAAGAGAGGCAAATTCTTCCATCAGGCACGGCTGCCGAATCCAAATTGACACACTGTCTGAAACGCCTCCAGACTGTAAGTTCATCATTTAATCATCTGAATTTTGGCACACGGCTCCTGTCTGCACTTGTGTGAGATTTTATTCTTCAAAACCATTCACGAGTCACCCTATTAGCCGCAATTTATTTGAAAAGGACATTAAAGAGATATATATTTCCCGAGACATAGTACATTTGTAAGTATATCTTTGGAAAAAAAATAGAAATACAACCCCTTTTAAGAAAAAGTAGGGCAAAGTCAAGTCTGTGTCGCGTATCTCAGAGAGAGATCACTGTCTACATAAGAAATGACAAGGTCTTTTATAGAGCGTTACACAGCCTTCTTCGTCTCTAAAATCCCCCCGTGCTATAGAGATTTGGCTCATTCCAGTTCTACCGCGGGCCCCGAACACATCCACCGTCCCTATCATGGCCCATTTCTCCAGGTCTCTCCATCTGACTGAGCCCTGTTTGCTGATTTATTATTCCAACTCGCCGGTGTCAACCTGTGGTCTGCTGCTCCGTAGGGGCCATTTGATGATCGATGGGAGCCCGGAGGTCACACAAGGCTGAGGTGCCAAAGAGATGCTTGGTATTCAACAGACTTCCTGAAAGCAGCTTGATACTTCTGAAATTGTGTTTAACTCAGAAGAGAGGGGTCGTGAAAGAACATGAAACGGCCTGCCTTCGCTGATCGTCAGATGTTACAGAGAGGTGGTGTTCTCAAGCATCATCAGAGTTCACATCGCATTAAGTTTACGGCTCAGATCTCACAAAAAGAGATGACTCATCTCAAGAGGTTTAACTTAAAGTGAAATATCTACTGCTTTAGAGACACATTATAGCAGTTTAGGGCCACACTGAACACCAAAATCACCTGTACCGTAATGGCTCACATCAAGTTCTACTTTGCCATTTTTTGGGTCACTAATAAGCTACTGCAAATGAAACTCAACACTTCTGGGCAGATGTTTAGGTAGGGGGTGTGCGCTTTGAGCTACTGGAAGACTTTTAATTTGAAATATTTGTGAGGAAGTGTAGAGTGTCATTAACTCTGGTAGCTCTGAGTAACTGGAGTTGTTTCCACCTGACAGCCTATAGGCCTACAGGTCTTTATTTTCAATATCATCTCCATGCATACACATCTCTTGCTTTCCTACAGAGCTTGGTTACGTATTGCAATTTATATATTTTTCAAACATAGAATCAACTCAGGAAAGGCAGTCGTGATGTTATGACGTGCCGCTAACCACTTTGCTGCAGGGCTTTTCTCCATTTAATACGCTCCCTCTCTCCTGTCCAGTTTTTCTCCACTCTGCTCAGCCACATGCGCTTCCCATGCTGTGAAAGAGAATGAACATTGTGTTGATGTGTACATGTGTGCGGCCAGTCACGTGCGATGGTAATTCGTGGGCAATAACAACGCCATTGCTGCTTTTGGCGTGCCATTTGAAATCATGTAGTCTGTACTGACGATGTAAATGTGAATGCATCCGTGTGAATGTGCTACTCTCAGAGCTAGTGATGTTGTCACAGTCTGCTCCACCTCATGCCTCAACTCCTCCCTGACCTCACCAAACCAGTCAGCCCCTCCCCCCTCATCAGCTCACCTGAGCTCACAAATCATCAGTAATCAAGCCAGTATTTAACCCTCCCCGTTTCACTCACTCATTGTCAGATTGGTTTTCGCCGCCATGCGAGACACTCCAGCACTCGTTCTTGGACTGATCTCCCGTTGCCGACCTCGCCGTAATCCCAGATATAACCTCAGCCTTCTGTCCCCGACCACAAGTTCTGCCTCAGTGTTCCTGGTTTCTGTCTGCTCCTCTGGGCTGTGTGGTGCTTTTCCGACGACGTTACCGCAGTGTGAGTTTCCCTGCCTATTACCCTGTGGATCACAGTGGACTAATGACTTTGTTTGTGCTGCCTCACTCACCATCGTGTGTGTCAATTCCCTGCTGACGCTTGCTGAATTGTTTGGTGGACACACGTGGCTCACGCTATAGCTACGGACTCACCGGTACTCCGGTTCGGCCCAACCCGGAGATCAGTGTTTGTGTCCCAAAGTGTTGTTGAGTTATTTGTTGTACAGTTACGTGAGTGATGTTTGTGATGTTTTTGTGACGTTAAATTTATTTATATTTATGTTTTTTTTGTTAAAACCAACTATGTGGTTTTGTTGCCTAAACCAACACATTCTCACTCCCAACTCATCAAATACCGCCGCTTGGTCAGAGTCCTTCGGCATCAGAGACTGACGATACCAACAAGTCATGTGACTAAAGACTGACGTGACAAAATAAGTCAATGTTACTTTTAGTTTCACATCGGACACGAATACTGGTCTCCTGGTTGAAAGTCTTGTGTTAGTTTGGCCCACCTGCCCTGAACGGACTCGCACGCTATTAATACATCACTTGGTCCAAACTTCGATTAACGCCACGGTTGGGTTTACATTGGACTTAGTTGAAAGCCCGGTTCACCACATACTCTCGATAAAGGGTGTATCCATGCTTCGGTTTTTGATGCCGAGGGTCACTTACTAAACGGTGGTATTTATCGAGTTGGGAGTGACAACGGCATGCCTAATCATAACTACGTCCGTTACTGTAGTTTTGTTGCCTAAACATAAACGTGACCGTTTCACGATAACGACGTGGCGTGAATGCGTTATCGTGACGCATGATATGATGGTGCCATTTATACGCCTTCCCGTGATATCAGGTTGGGGGAACACAACACAGTGTGGAGCCCTGCAGTCACAGCAGCTTTGAGGATCAGACTGATATATGAGGCCAATATAGTATTGGCTTCCCGTCCAAAGTTTTTATGGCTCCATTGTATATCATCTTAAGAGGTTCGGTTGCAGCAGGATTTCATCGAGACCAAGAGGTTACACAATCACCTAATTGTGGAAAGATCACCGAGTGCAAAATATTCACAGCAGTGCACTGTAGTAAGCAATTTCTCAAAATCAATCAAAATTTAGGGAACAATATCGACACAAGTCTCCACTTTAAATCCAGCGTTAAACCGATGTGTGTCACCTGTGATGCTCGCGTAATGATCGGCCATTGATTTTTAGATTAAAGTGATGCACTGTTAATATGTTGCTCTACATTAAGACCGTTGTCATGATTTTATTGCTGCTACACATTGTACTTTATGCTTCTGACTTGTTGAAACCTGGCGAGCACTGCCAGCTGGCTGAGCTGTGTGTGTTGCACAAAGACTATTTTGTGTGGTTGTCCACCCCACCTCCCCACTACAGTTAATATATCAATCAGTCATGTTGTCCATTTTCATTCAGAGAGCTTCCTCTCTGATCACACCCACTTCACTACCCTTCCGTTGAAGAGGTGTGGTCGTCCTTGGTTTTGGCAACAAGAGCCATATCATTTGAATATCAACAGAAAATATGGAATAATGTTGTGTCTGTGTCTTTCAACTTCTATTAGCTGTAGTGTTTGTTCTCCCAGTGGTTGCCATAGGAGCTGGTATAGCTAAAGAAAGTGAACAAGACAAGAGGCATTTGAGCTGCCCACTTCATCACAACAATGAACTGAATAATAACGATATCATTCAAAAACTACGATAATATTATGGCAAGATTAATCCTAACGCATTGAGAAATAGAGTAGCGGTTTCATCCAAATCTGTTCTTCATTAGTATGCGGATTTATGCAGCCAGGGCTCTTAAATCTAATTAAATAATCCTCTCCATAGGAGGGTCCTGTGGTGCAGCTTCTATCATGTTGTTGAGTTATGTTCACAAGAATGTGTTGAAACAGACAGACGCCATCGTGATGACATTATGGACCACCGCGGAGGGACATAAAAATAAAATAACTAGCTGTCAGCGACTCCTGATTACCATCTGAATTTAAATGGGTTTAGAAAATGGTCTTGTCTTTGAATAATAATTGTCTTTGCAGAAAGAATGTAATTCTGTCTGTTATTTCCTCACCCCAACATAGATAAGTTTTATTTGGTCAATGTCTATAAATGTATGTCTGATAAAAGAAACTACTTGTAGATAAAAGAAAACAAGTTCCCCAGTCTTTTATCCTCTAATAAAACAGTCAGTTCTTATTTGATAGAGGAAAAGTACACAGTTCAACAGCCCCTATTACATATGAGGACATTACAATACATTTCAGTTAAGTGTTAATTGACATAATTTTGTCTGCTTTACTGATGGAGATGGCTGATGGGGGAACTGGAGTGGAGTGGCTGTAATATTTCCTAATTTTCCAGATAAAAACAGCGTAGACACAATTTATGAGCAATACGACTTTTAATCTTTATGGCCACTGGATAAAACAGTAATCATCATGTTTCACAGAAGTAAACTCATTGATCTTCATACAACAGTTCATATGATATCTTACGGAAAGTTAATGTAGTTTTTTTTTTCGTACGTTCTACTAATGTCTAGCAACACGTGTCAATTTCCGCTCATTGCATGCAATATCGTAAATTTGTTTTAACGCAACTAATTTCTTTAATGCATTAATGCAGCTTGTGATTTTAAGGTTGTAGCGGACTCAGTTTTAAAACTAAAGTGAAGATACCGTTATCATATGAAACTAGAAAAACCTAAGGAATCAGTAGGTACCCTTCAGATAACGCTCCAAACTTACGCTAAATTTTGGCGAGGAAAAACTGGCATGGCCATTTTCAAAGAGGTCCCTTGACCTCCGACCTCAAGATATGTGAATAAAAATGGGTTCTATGGGTACCAACGAGTCTCCCCTTTACAGACATGCCCACTTTATGATAATCACATGCAGTTTGGGGCAAGTCATAGTCAAGTGTGACACTGACACACTGACAGCTGTTGTTGCCTGTTAGGCTGCAGTTTGCCATGTTATGATTTGATATATTTTTTTATGCTAAATGCAGTACCTATGAGGGTTTCTGTAAACATATAAATACGTTTGCATAAAGCAGTATATTTGCCCACTCCCATGTTGATACGAGTATGAAATACTTGACAAATCTCCCTTTAAGGTACATTTTGAACGAATAAAAAATATGCAATTAATTTGCATTAATCGCGATTAAATATGTTAATCGATTGAAAACCCTAATTATATCTTACAAAAAGTTATTCATCATTTTTCACATGCTCTACAAATGTCTAGCAACACGTGTCAATTTCTGCTCATTGCATGCATACAGTCCAGGGTATGCTTTAGGGTTCACGAAAGTTAATTGTAACATTTTGGTCGCCTAAAAATGTGTTGTTAAGCGTTCGGTTGTACTTGTCCTGCTCCACCTTGTCGTGTCACTTCTGGTTGCAAAAAAACAAGATGGCGACGGCCAAATTGCAAACTCAAGGCTTCAAAACGTAGTCCACAAACCAATAAGTGACGTCAAGATGACTACGTCCACTTCTTATAAACACAGAATGCACGACGACCAATCATTTTCTGGATAAACCAGCCTGTTTTCATTCCCAGGGCGTCAAATACCGACACTTTGTCATGGCCGACGGTGTTCGATACCGCCGCACAAGGCACCTGTGTCCCACGTGTCCCGTGTTTACAATCTCAAGTCATATTTTCACTGTACAAAGTAACTTTAAGCACAACCATGTTGTTTTTTCCTAAGCTCTGTGCCACTAACTCAAAAACAAGTATAAGTGCAGCACATCTCTACATAGAAAAGTACATTCTTCTCAGATTACATAACAGGAACATAATGGGACCTGATGCCCTTGTGTTCACTGTAATGGTTCAAAGATGTATCTGAGAGTTTAAAAGGAGCCATATAATATACATTTCTTAAAAAAATGTGTAATATTTAATGGCTGGTTTTTATGTTCACCCCTACTCATGCCTACTTAATTCAACATTACACATTTACTAACTGCATATCATCCCCGGCTCAGACAGCATCAGCCTTCAACATCTACAGCAGCAAAACAAAGCCCCCACCTCTCTGACACTCAGTCCACTTCAGTGTGCTCTTCTGAGCGTTAATGGAGCTAATGTCCAAAGATCCATCACAACATCATCTGAATCAGCAGTAACAGAGATGGCTGCCTAATGGTTTCCCTCACTAAGGATCTGCAGCGATGTAAGACAACTTCAACCCACATTCTCGTCAACGTTTCAGTAACTGTTTATGGGTGTGTGGATAATGATACATTTACCACCTGGATTTGAAATCTTCATCATGCTGGAACAGAGAAAGATCACACTTCACAATGTATATATATAAAGTAGCTGCACCCGATTCGACTGTTATCAGGCCATTAAATAGGTGTTATCAGTCTCTATAAGCACCATAGATGTGGGTCATTAGGGGCCTACTATGTTGTAAAAGTGAACGTGAAACTTAAAAGCAGCACATTCTAACATGTTGTAAAACTGAATGAAACGCTAAGTTTTAAACACAAACAAAAAGGTTTAGGCAACAAAAATACGACTTCTTTAGGGTTCGGCAAAAAAACTACAACTTCTTAAGGTTTCGGCAATAAAACATCAAGTTCTTTAGGTTTAGGCAATAAAACTACAACTTCTTTAGGTTTAGGTAACAAAACTACAACTTCTTTAGGTTTAGGTAACAAAATTACAGCTTTTTTAGGTTTAGGCAAAAAAAAATACAACTTCTTTAGGTTTAGGTAACAAAATTACAGCTTTTTTAGGTTTAGGCAATAAAACTACAACTTCTATAGGTTTAGGCAAAAAAAACTACAACTTCTTTAAGTTTAGGCAAAACAAACATTGGGATGTTTAGGGGGGAAAAAAACAAGTTTTATGTTAAAATAATTTCAAACACAAAGACAATGTGTTTTGTGTCCCATCCATCTTCCTTGACCTCCACCCTGTATGGAGTTTCACACTGTCTATACTACAGTGCCTGACTTCCTCTTCTGCTCCTGTCATAATTATTACGGCCGCTAGAGGTTGCTGTCATGTTCTTTTATACCTTCTTTCCGTGATCTACCATGTGACTAGATGATAAAACCTACTAGTGGGTGTAGTAGGCCCCTATTGGCCCACATGTATGAGGCTTATAGCGATTGATAACCCCTATTTAATAGCCTGACAACAGACTAATCAGCTGGTATATCTTAGCCTGAGCTCAAACACTGAATATTCCCACTAAGAAATATAGAAGGATAACTACAAGTTAAAAACTATGACAAATAATATGTGAATATGTATGCTCTGTGTAAAAAAAAAGAAGGGTTAGAAGGAGAATGTGTGCATTTGTTAGTAAGTATGGGGAATAAAAGAGTATGTAAGGGAAGAAAGAAGAGAAGTGTGTGTGTATTTGGAGGCAAGTAGGTGAGTCTCTATTGTGACAGAAAGGCAAGTCAAACAACATGAATACATGTGACGATTCTGTTTTTCTGTTTGATGTTGGCAAACTCAAACTGCCGTTAACATCCTTTGGAAGGTTTTTCCAGGATAGAATACAATTTCTCCACACAGCGGAGTCTGTTCTCCTAATGCACACAACTGTTTGGTTTGGCAGCTTCTAAAGAGCTTCGCCGCTCAGTAGCCATTTGCATAACTCAACAAGTTTCTCCTGGCATTGCAGCGTATGAGTAATACACAGTCAACTAGGTGAAACCAGGATAAATCCAGCCGGGCTGGATGGAGAGTGGGGTAGACAGAGGGAAGGGCGAACAGGAAGAGAGGGGAGAGTGAAGAAGACATGAGAGCCTGCGTTGAATAGTGATGCAGAATGCAACAGTCTGCTTCCGTTGTTTTATGTAACACCTACAGAGCGGCGCTGCGTGTCCTAGTAAATTAATGGATGCGCCAGTGGAAGGTGTGATCACAGCCACTGGTTATTTTGTCGAATCAGGAGAATAAGAGACACTTTTTCAATCAGTGTGAGGAAACTGTTGGTTCTACTAGTCAGCATACTTTTTCAAGTCAGTATGTTTTTTTTTTTATGGGTGATAGCTTTTAGTATGGAAACTGAAAAGAAGCATATATGAAAGTTGCCACATTTTTCCAATGGAAAAAACAATCTGATGTGTCAGTACAAACAAAACACAAAGAGGAAATATCAAAACCAGTTCAGGTTTCAAAGCATATTACATTAAAGGGTCAGTTCATCCAAAAGATATATTTTCTCACTTACCCAATTTCCATAAAGATAGTATTATTCATCCAGATTTTGAGAAATCCATCCGTAGAAACGGTGTCGGCATTTTTCTTTTTAGCACATTTTATGCGCTTTTATGTGTTTTCTCTAGGGCTGTCAATCGATTAAAATAGTTCATCACAAATGAATCAAACATTTTTTATCTGTTCAAAATGTACCTTAAAGGGAGATTTCTCAGGTATTTAATATTCTTATCAACATGGGAGTTGGCAAATATGCTTGCTTTATGCAAATGCATGTATATATATATATATATTATAGGAAATAAATTAACAAGACAAAACAATGACAAATATTGTCCAGAAACCCTCACAGGTACTGCATTTAGCATAAAAAATATGCTCAAATCATAACATGGCAAACTGCAGCCCAACAGGCAAAAACAGCTGTCAGTGTGTCAGTGTGCTGACAAACTGCATGTGATTATCATAAAGTGGGCATGTCTGTAAAGGGGAGACTCGTGGGTACCCATAAAACCCATTTTCATTCACATATCTGGAGGTCAGAGGTCAAGGGACCCCTTTGAAAATGGCCATGTTTTTCCTCACCAAAATTTTGTGTAAGTTTGGAGCGTTATTTAGCCTCCTTTGCGACAAGCTAGTACGACAACCACGCAGCTAAGATTGTCTTCTTTAGCTACTCTACAGGCAGGAAGTGGAAGTGGCAAACTGTGTGTGCTAAAAGGGGAGTCTGCCACTTGGGATCATTGTTGAATCTAATTTTTTGTTTATGTATTTACGTTGTGTCTCATTTGTATAACCTTTACACAAATTGAACGTATAGAACAACAAGTTGTGAGTCTTCCACAAACTGGTAGCTTGACAGCTGTGAGTACAAACAATATACATGTTCATTGTTTATGTTCATAATGATAATTTTGGGGGAGTTGCTTTGGAGGGAGGCCCGAAGGGACGGGCTGTCAGTGTTGCCGACTTGGCGACTTTCTCTCTAGATTTAGGGACTTTTGGAGCTAGTGCTGCCAGCTACTTTCATTGGAAAAGAGTTGGCAATACTAGGCTTGATTTTTTGGTTGGATCATTTTTTAATCTAGCAAAGTCCTACTCTGGCTACTTTCTCAAGACCCCAGCTTAAATTATTATACAGTTGAAAATAGAGAGTAAATATTTTGCCATTTTCAACATAGTTGATTGGAATTTGGTTTGGTGAGCTCACACAAAGCTTAAACAGCAAGAACTAATGAAACAAAGTTTAAATACATAAAGTTGCCGTACAGTATGCTGGAGTTCTTGAGCCGTGCTGCTGCTGCTGCTCGGTCCTTGAAACCTTTTTTGCCTCCACTCTATCACACTGGAAGCGAATGGAATTTGTTTGCGGTGCTCACGGCATTGAAAAAGGACATTTGAGAAACTCAAAAGCATCATGTTTTCCCAGCGTCACAGACCTTGCTGTCAACAGTTTTGCATTGAGGTGGAGGAAAGAAAATGTCAGAGATGCGTGACTATAGAACGCTGAAGTTTCTTGTAATTTGGGTGAACTGTGGATTAAAAGAAGCCAGGTTCAGAATAAACAATAAATCAGAACTGTTTTTGCTGATAGTGAAAGTGCTCTGCTCTGAGTTTACACATGGTCAAATGTAGAGAGGAAAGTGTTCATAGCAGAGAAGAAAAGACGTATTGACTCCAGCAACACGTTGGCATCCAACGGAAGCTTCAGCCTTCCGCCAGAGCTGCATGTCCTTGGGTGAGAGCTGCTCCTGCCTGTGGCATCTCTTGTTAAAAACACTTGGTTAGATTTCACATGTGGGTTTTTTTTGTCTGCGCACACACACATTCATTATGCGGACACATGCACCCCAATTATGAATAAGTGTTGACAGGTGTCGAGCGCTGTCTGAGTCCTCCATGTTTGAATTGGAAATCCTCTGGAGTGGAGTATTGCTTGCGCCTCAGAGACCTCATCTAATCTGACTGCACCTATCGATCCACGTTATGCACTGAAAAACCTGTAACGCTCCCCCTAGAACCAAGCTGTTTATATAGGAATTGATTAAATTCTTGGGAAAAACAGAGCTTGTATCATAAAAAAGAGAGATCAATAGCGCTGATTCTTTTCGAGATAAAGAACGGCAGATTTAAGTTTTTTGTCGAACAGATGCAGGACCCGGCGTCAACTGGATCTCTCGCAACACAATGAAAAAGTTGAAGAAATCGCATTGATGTCAGCCCACAGGAGCCTTTTCTTTTCATGATCTGCTGTAGCAAACACAGTCGAATGGTTTTCGGAGGGTGTGCAGCTCAAGCGGAGGCTGTCTGAGGTTGCTCTCTTCATCAGCTGCCTTTTCTATCTTAACAGTGGCAGCCGAGACTGATACATGATGCCTGGAAGAATAGGGGAGCAAAGGGAATTCAGCTGTCACAGAGACCCCAAATATAACCTGAAGAAAGCTCCATTCTCCAATTCTCTGCCTGCCTCTGTCTCCCTAACCCTCCTCCACCCTCCCGTACAGCCTCTCATCCTCGTCTCTCTTGCTCTTTCCAGGTTTAAAAACTCGCTTGCAAATGCAAAGAAAACCAACCATTTCTTAAGCGTTTGACAAGATCCACCTCTCAGTGACAGCCGAGATTGTGAAAAAGCTCACCTATGCAGTCGCCGATGTAAATCGCTTTCTTGAATGTTGCTGAGTCTTTTTTAATAGGAAGCTTGGCTTTCTTCCATCTCCCAACTTTCTCGGGCGACAGATCTTGAAGCAAAACAAAACACCAAAGAGAGGGACCGGTGGGGGATGCGGCTGCTGATTATTTTTTGCTTCCCTATCAGACTTCTCATTTTTGTTCTGCGATTCATGCGATCGTTTTTTTTTTTCCCTCACGTCGAAGTGGCAATTTGTATGGTCGGCTGAACTGAAAATATTAATTTAATCAGATCCACACTTAATGAGGACTGCACCCCAGCTTTAACTTCCTGGTTGGTTTTTTTCTGCCGCTGTGACCTATCCTCCAAATTAAAAGCCTGGCACACAGCAAATTAGCCGTATACAGTGTGTATGTTCAACATGCTTGGGTTCAATTTGCATGTTAGAAAACAGGTGTCTAATCAGCTCCCTATGTTAGCACTAATGAGTGTGTTAGCTCTACTCAAAATGTTCACTGACACTTGGGCTCAGTGCTGCTTGCTATATGGAGAACAACTAATTACGCTGCAATGAACAGTAGAGCTAGTCAGATTAAAAAGAAGCTACTTTGAATGTACAGTACTCGTAAGGGAGCAGCGATATCCACATATACTAATCCATGCTGCCACAGCAGCGGGTAAAGCTAAGTAGGTTGTTATTGTTTATTAAACACTTCCATATAAAACATCAGATTTTCTATCTGTAGTTTTTAACCAATGAATGGTTAGTGATGCACATTATATCTGTATTTGTCAAATTTGTCAAGGCAGCTTTTTGAGTTGAAAATGCTAAATAATCTCATGATAAATGGCACATTAACCTTGGTACCGATTGATAAACAATATCTTATTAAATACTAGGGGCTGTCAAAGTTAACGCGATAATAACACGTTAACATAAATTTGTTTTAACGCCACTAATTTCTTTAACACAGTAACGCAATCAATTTTTCAAAGGTTGTAGCGGGCTCAGTTTTAAAGCTATAGAGTGAAGATACTGGCATCATATGAAACTAGAAAAACATAAGGAATCCATTGGTACCAACCATGTCACACTAGCTTGTCGCGAAAGAGGTTCCAAACTTGCAGTTTGGGGCATTTCGTAGTCAAGTCAGCTCACTGACACGCTGACAGCTGTTGTTGCCTGTTGGACTGCAGTTTGCCATGTTATGATTTAAGCATATTTTTTATGCTAAATGCAGTACCTGTGAGGGTTTCTGGACAACATTTGTCATTGTTTTGTGTTGTTAATTGATTTCCGATAATAAATATATACACATATTTGCATAAAGCAGCATATTTTTTCCACTCCCATGTTGATAAGAGTATTAAATACTTGACAAATCTCCCTTTAAGTTGCATTTTGAACAGATAAAAAATGTGATTAATTTGCGATTAATTATGGACAATCATGCGATTAATCATGACTAAATATTTTAATCCGTTGACAGCCTTAATAGCAATACATCTAAAATTAGGTTAGAGAGTCATAATGCTGGTTTTAATACTTGTCGATTATTGCCAGCCATAATCACAAGAATAACTAAATGTTCAGCGGTCGGGATTTAATCTCTTCATAGATAATCTTTAATATTATATTTATATATATTATATATTAATTTATTTATTTTTATTTATTTATTTAGTTATCTAATATACTTATAGATATTATAGCTTTATAAAAAAAAAATCAACTTCTGCTGGATGTCATCAATATTACGTAAGAATGTTGCATATATCTTCAACGGTATACCAGCTTTTTTAATAACCTTTTCCCCCTGCCAGCACATTACTTTCCATTATTTTTATGACATTTGTTTTATTATAACTAAATAATAAAATCCTGATGTTAATATCCATACGATAAGGTTCTTCACGTTCTCACAATCGCTCTCATTCCATTCTTGATCTTTTTAATCTTTGTTCATTTTTGTATTGTCCATAAAGGCACTTACTCCAAAATGCATTCCATGAATTACTCATCACATCTTTAACTATTGGGATGTGAAAGGACTGGAGGTGGGATGCACACTTTTATCTGGTCACAGGAGGTTAAAGTAAGATGTTTCTCCTTTAATTCAGTTCACACATTGCTGTGACCTTACAACTGAGCAGCCATGCAGTCAGAGATGCTATTTAGCCTCTGTACTGTAAAAGCTCAGCCATTCGGTGTCATCACGAAGGCTACAGTTGCATCAGCTCACCTCTGTATTCAGTGATGTGTGTTTTACTGATATATTACTGCTGAACCATGAGTTTGGCTGAACTTCATTTAAACCTGATTTGCATAAAAGCATTAGATTAGACAAGGTTACGAGCGTGCGGACAAAGAGGCACTGTCCACCTCACGTCCATGAGGGAGTGGGCGACCACAGGTCACGACTGTGTGCACAGTTGGCATTACCATGGAAAAAATACTGTGCATCTGAAGAAGTTATTGTCTCTTAGATAAGTAGTCCTGTATGTTTATGGTGTGTTAGAGAGGTATAAACATGTACCTGTTAAACTGAAAATATGAATTGATTTGACGCTGAAAAATTCAATTCTTCAGAAATCTCCAAGTGGATCTTTTCCTAAACCTACGTAGTTTTGTTGCCTAAACCTAACCAGGTAAGTATATTCCTAAACCTACGTAGTTTTGTTGCCTAAATCTAACTAAGTAGTTTTGTTGCTTAATCCAACAAAGTCAATCTTTTCCGAAGCCTAACTAAGTAGTTTTGTTGCCTAATCCAACAAAGTCAAACTTTTCCTAAACCTAACTAAGTAGTTTTGTTGCCCTAATCCTAACCAAGTCTATATTTTCCTAAACCTAACTAAGTAATTAGTTTGGCTAATCCTAACTAGGCTGATCCTTTCCTAAAACTAACTAAGTAGTTTTGTAGCCTAATCGTAAACAAGTATCTTTTCTTAAGCCTAACTAAGTAATTGTTTTGGCTAATCCTAACCAAGTTGATCTTTTCCTAAACTTAACTAAGTAGTTTTGTTGCCTAAACCTAACCAACTCGATGTTTTCCTAAATCTAAGTAGTTTTGTTGCCTAATCAAACTGTTGTCTAAACCTAAGGAAGTTGTTTCCTGTGAAGGAGGAAGTTTATTTTGAAAAGACTGTATGCATGTTAGGAGCGTAAATTGACATGTGTTGCTGGACATTCGTTGGAAAACAAACCAAAAAGGAGGAATAACTTTTTAAGAAGATTTTAAGATGTCGTACGAGAATACGTTGCATATTTCCAGCAGCTTTTTTCTGCTAATGTGGTTTGTGTCGAGGGCCCCCACACACTGTGTAGCATAGGGGGCACATGATCACATTAATCCACCACTACAGAGAGGCATGAGTTTGTTGAATTCATCTGTGGTATATATTGTATATGGTCAGAGCAAAGTAGGCAAAGTTTTTTTTCTACACCAATAGGTTGTGAAGCAACAAGTTCAAACAAATCAATGAAAAGGTGATTATTCTAGTCTAGTGCCTCCTCTGCAGTAGATTTTTTTCTCTCTTGTATGATTGTTGGTGCAAAACACAGCTCTGGAAAGAAGTTGCTGCTGATTGTTTGATTGAAAAGAAACATCAGGGTGATTATTTTTTTTTTTAAATGATTTGACTTACAGCAATGTGATAATGAGTTTTTATTATCACTGCCAGCCTACGTAAATCCTGGTTTTATCATAATGTACTTGCATTCAACAGACACGTGCACATGCATGTTCACGGTTCATTTGTTTGAACCTTGAGGAGGTGTGAGAGAGAGTCTAACCTGCAGGTCTTCTTAATGTGAAACGACGGCAATATAAATAGCGAATCAAAGCTCACAAACACACAGAGAAATAAAACGACAGACAGAGAGAGAACCGGGAATTCATTTTCTTATTCTAACTCAAGGCTGTTTCAAATCAGTCATAGGCTCCAGAAAAGAAAAGCCAGAAAATTACTTTCGCTGCCTTGGTCTCCTCAGGTTTGAATGTTATTCGAAAACGGATTAATTTCATGAGGTGAAATAGAATGAATGCTTGAGCGCAAGATTCCAGACTTAATTAGTTGAGAGCTGTTTATCCATGCATTTTAGTCATTGGACATGGTGTTGGAATTACCTTGTCTATTGTGTCATCCCATTTCATTTCTATTCTAGCTACATTTACCGAGTCCACCAGTGATACTGATGATGATCTGATGGTACAAACAGATTAATAAAAAAAATGGATTGAGGAAAGGAGAAAAAAATATTTGGAGAGGCAGTCACTCGAGTTGGATTCATGCAAACTTCAGAATAAAAGGGATGGTAGGTTAGGAATGAGGTTAAGGTAATGTCATGCGTTATTTATGCCTATAGGTTGATAATCAGAGTCAGAGGAATAGATTATTATAACACGTTCTCTCCCATGTGCTGCACATAATAAAGGGATAATCCACCACTCTGAGCTGTGCATAATTAGACACTATGCAAGCCCTATGCAATGGTTAACACATAATTTATATGGGAGGATAAAGTAGAGGTCAGAAGATGTATTTTGAGTGGGGCTGTCAAAGTTAACACGATTGTAACGCATGAATGCAAATTCGTTTTAACGTCACTAATTTCTTTAATGCATTACTGCAACATGTGACTTTTAGGTTGTAGGGCTGGGTTTTAAAGCCAGAGTGAAGATATTAAAAAACATAAGGAATCCATTGGTACCAACCATGTCATACTAGATTGTCGAGATGGAGGTTAAATAACACTCGAGGGGAGCGAGGAAAAACTGTCATGGCTATTTTCAAAGGGGTCCCCCTTGACCTCTGACCTCATGATATGTGAATATTGGAAGCCACGAGTCTCCCCTTTACAGACATGCCCACTTTATGATAATCACATGCAGTTTGGGACAAGTCATAGTCAAGTCAGCACACTGACACACTGACAGCTGTTGTTGCCTGTTGGGCTGCAGTTTGCCATGTTATGATTTGAGCATATTTTTTTATGCTAAATACAGTACCTGTGAGGGTTTCTGGACAATATTTGTCATTGTTTTGTGTTGTTAATTGATTTCCAAAAATAAATATATACATACATTTGCATAAATCAAGCATATTTGCCCACTCCCATGTTGATAAGAGTAATAATTGACAAATCATCCTTTAAGGGGCATGTTGACCAGATTAAAAAATGACGTTAATTTGCGATAATCATGGTGAACTATAGACAATCAAGCAATTCATTGATTAAATATTGTAATTAATTGACAGCCCCTAATTTTGAGATATAATAAATGTTGCTTTAAAGCTTAAAAGTTTGAAAATATCATTAAAAAAAAGAAAGAAAAAGAGTAGGATATTCAGGAGTTAAAAGCAGTGGTGCCGCATGGCCAATCGTTTTTCCTTAACCAGTATATAAACCATGATATGTAACATTCCTTTTTACAATAAATTAATATAAAAATATAAAAATAAATAGTGCATCTGTGCCTAAGAAACAATTATGAAGCAACAACAGTGCTGTGTTTTAATAAACATCCTGGGAGTCAGGAAACCAAAGCAACCAAGTCTCAACCACCTGATGAGAGCAGGTGTGTGAGTCAGCAGGAAAATGTGAACCAAGCTAATGTCACAAAGTGTCAGGAGGATCAACGGAGCTAGCTTAATGGAGGAATTGTGCTAAATGTGTCACCGTCGATTAGAGAACAGTGCTAGACAACTTTATTTGACAGCAGTGATCTAGTGTGTCTGCAAATTTCATCAGACTGTTTTGATTCAAAGTAGCCTCGAACAAAAATAGTAATTTATGACTAAATTAAGAAGAAATCCAACTATTGACCCATCAGAATTCAGGAAACGTGCACCACGGTGTCTGTGCTTTGTGGTATCGTTCTTCTAATTATTACACCAAACTACCGACTACAAGGCTAGTAAACAATGGACTTGTAGCAGCTCTGCATCACTGTGACTTAGTTCTGGAGGGTCAAAGGTCATCGCTACATCACTGCATGAAGGTGAGAAGTTAAACCACTGGAAGTCAGCAAAAACAAAAGTTTGTTCTGGCTCGTGTTTCACCGAGTGCAGGGCTTCACCTCTCCAAACACACACAGCAGTACGACATTGTCTGTACCGGTTACAAACAGGTTCGGTAGTGAATAGTATCATAATATTCGTAGAATTATATTCCAGTGGTGGCTGCCCCGTAGGATTGTTTCCGACTTGAGTGATCCAAACATTTCCAATAACTTCAGAGTGTTATAAGTCCAAAAATCACAATTAATTAAGATGTAGTCATTTCCAAAACTCACAACTTGTTGAATGTAACGAAATATTCTGCTTCAATCCATATGTGTTGGTGTTTAGCCTTTCAAAAACATTTTCAAGGAGGTTGAAAGACTGTTTGCTCTCCTGCTTGCCACATAAAAAGCGAGGGACGCACTGATGAGTTTTATTCATTAAAGACAAAAAAAAGATTAACTCATTTAATCCGATGAATCACTTTAATGAAACTGAGGCTTTTGTTTGAGGATTTTGTTTTTCTTTAGGGTGATGACTGACATTCAAAGCTTCCTTTGAAAAGCTCTGTAGAAGCTTTGAATGTAAGTAAACGACATTCAGTACAGCCCTGCACTTTGCCCGTTTCCCATTTATAGAGCCACGGCTGTGTATGACGACTGGATTTTTTATTCAGCGAACACACAGAATGGACAGCTGAGGAGATATTCGCTGAAATTGACAAAAAGTGTATTGGATTAGAATCGCAGACTCCACTTTTAAGTACCGGTAGTGAGATACATGTTGGAGATCCTGTGTGACAGGTGTTGTGGTGTTGCCCTATTACTTCACAATAGTGGAAAGAGAATAAGGAAAACGTATTGAACATGGACATTTTATGGTTGGGCAAGTCTTGTGTCGCTGAATTCTGCAAATGTTTAGAATATGTTAATTGTGGTCTTACCATGAGCATCCAAACAGTAAATGTATACAACACAAATACATGGTGCTTAGTCATCCTGACATTTTCTTCCTCTTCCCCTACCACCCTCGCCTTTCTCCACCTACAGAAATGTTAAGTGTGAGTTGTCAACCCCAGCTGACAGATGTGGAAGAGCTAACCGTCTCCACTTTCACACCCATCCACTCCCATCCGCCGGGCCCTTGGGTGACACGGCGAGGCACGCCATTAACACAACCATCAACACAGAGATGAAGCGGTCTCTCTGCTGCTCAGCCGGGGAGCAGGTGGTCACTCGTCCAGGTGAGAGGTAGTTCAAACATACCCTGGTTTTTGACAGGTTTTAGAAGCAGCACAAGAAAACTTGTGAATGTGGAAAAAAGCGGAACTGAGCTGAAACACTACATGACACGGAATCCACAAAAACAAATTATCTCAACCAAAGAAATCCACAAAATCCTGCAGTGCTGCGTCTCTGACAGATTGACATGACTGCCTACTTGTTTACTTTGTTTACTGGGTTGTTGAGAAGTGATAAATTGGAGGAGTTGTTATTTCTTTGACCTTTAATTGACAACGCTATGACGCAGACTGGACTGAGGCTGATTTGAGACTGAGGCTGAAATTTTAAAAATCCTCTTGAGTTTGGAAATATTGATTGACAATGCAGTTGAAAGAATGTTGTTATGAATAATGCTTGTTAATGGACAGACTCTGCTGTAACACAGGGAATCACATTCACTTTCTCGTCTTTTGCCAAAAACAAAGGGATGTGCTTTGACTGCATAGTGTCTTTGGAAGGCAATATGAATGCAGTAATAGTCCAAATTTGTTCCAGAATGAGGCTTCTTCACTCCCATCAACACTAACACATTGTAGAAGTTGCAGTAAGCTCTTGGTTTTGCCATTTGAATTTAAAATGAATTCAATTAATAAAATGTCAGCCTGGTCAACTAAGAAAATTTTTTGGCATTGTACGTTTCTGCAAACCATAGATACGTTGAATGTCAACTGGAGGGGTGGACCCAGAACTTTCACCCAGGAGACGGCTGTTCTTGTCCCATGTGAAACCAAAAGTAAACATTGACTTTATGCTAACGTAATGTTACGTAATGTTGAGTGAGAAAGTTTGCTAAGGCTGGTTGTGGCTTATTTACAGTAGTTACGTTGTTATGTTACGTTGTTGTGTTACATTGTTGGTTTCCGTTGTTGCATTGCGTTACGCTGTTGCTGTCGCGGGTGCAAGCGGCCGAAATGGGTTTCCTCAGGAGGGTGGCTGGCGTCTCCCTTAGAGATAGGGTAAGAAGCTCAGTCATCCGTGAGGGACTCGGAGTAGAGTCGCTGCTCCTTTGCGTCGAAAGGAGCCAGTTGAGGTAGTTCGGGCATCTAGCACGGATGCCCCCTGGGCGCCTCCCTTTGGAGGTGTTCCAGGCACGACCAGCTGGGAGGAGACCACAGGGAAGACCCAGGACTAGGTGGAGAGATTATATCTCTACTCTGGCCTGGGAACGCCTCGGGATCCCCCAGTCAGAGCTGGTTAATGTGGCCCGGGAAAGGGAAGTTTGGGGTCCCCTGCTGGAGCTGTTGCCCCCGCGACCCAATCCCGGATAAGCGGTTGAAGATGGATGGATGTTGCGTTACGCTGTTGCGTTACATTGTTGCGTTACATTGTTGCGTTACAATGTTGCGTTTCGTTGTTGCATTTACGGTACATTGTTACGGTACATTGTTACGCTACGTTGTTACGCTACGTTGTAACGCTACTGTGCTGCCTGATGTTGTTGCTTTATGTTGTTACGCTATGTTGTTGCCTGACTTTGTTGCTTTATGTTGTTACGCTATGTTGTTGCGTTACATTGCTGCATTACGTTGTTACCTTACGTTGCTGCGTTACGTTGTTACGCTACGTTGTTACGCTATGTTATTACGCTACGTTGTTGCCTTACGTTTTTGCCTTACGTTGTTGCATTATGTTGTTGCATTACGTTGTTATGCTATGTTGTTACGCTACATTGTTGCGTTACGTTGCTGCGTTACATTGTTGCCGCGTTACATTGTTGCCACGTTACATTGTTGCCGCATTACATTGTTGCTTTACGTTGGTGCCTTACGTTGGTGCCTTACGTTGTTGCATTATGTTGTTGAGATACGTTGTTGCCTTACGTTGTTAACTACAACTCTCAAGATACAAGCCTAGAGACATCCAATCACTGAGCTTAACATTCAGTTACATGCTCCACTAACAGAGGGTGGAAGTTAAAGAAAACTAAAAAAACACAATCTGCAGTTTAATGAAATTTACTTTGAAATTATGCATCAATTTTGGATGAATTCAGCAAATATGGTGCCTTGTTTAGTTCCCAGCTGCAACAACAAAGCGTTTTGAACTCAATACCTCTCTGAATGGTGCCTCTGACTGGCTTCTTCTCCATGGCAATGGCAACCGAGGCTCATGATTATTGTAGTATTTAGACCCTAGCGCCATGCCAAAATATTACAAAACAAAGCTGAAATGGTAAAAACCATTGCCATAAAATAAACCTTTATAAATTTTACATTACATTACAGGCTGGCCACACTGAGTGGTGACCTGTCCAGTGTTCACCCTGCCTCTGCAGCCCTTTGTGAACTTGAAGAGAACGGTTTAGAAAATGGATGGATGGAAATTCTAATAGTGGTGAGAAATGGGAAAAAGTTACATATTTCAACTCTACTGACCACAGTTCCTTCGAGATAACCAAATCATGAGTATATTTACATTACGGAGTTATCTAAACAGTTAAATAAGACTACTGCGTTACTCGCAGTGCAGTAATGTAAGCTCTGGTAAATATTGCTAATGATGCCAAGCTGAAAAACCAATGTGTTTTTTTAAATCTTTGCTTTTGGAGTATTTGCAGTATGACTGCTCCGTGTGAACATGTTAAATAGACATGTATTTGGAGTCATGGTGTGACCATTTTCCCCTCTCTAGATGCCCTCTTTATATCTACTGTAATAGGTAAAATGCTGCCAGCTGTAGAGTTAAAGAGAGTTCAGATGAATGAAGTCATTCTGAGCCAGGTGTTTCATTTAGAATGGGAGTCGAAGCGAATAATGGCTCACTAAATGAGCTATTTTACTACTTTTTGTCTTCAGCGGCATGAGTTCCAATCAGGAACTGAATTGCTCCCAATGGCAGCAACTGTGGCGATGGAAGGGCACTGAAAAGAGAGAGATGCGCACTGGAGCCTTTTTTGGGCGTTTGGAAATGAAATGGAAAATGTGATGAGAACAGAGACCGTCACGAAGATGTGCCTGAATTCTAATTACTGTTACATCCAATAGATGTAATTAAAGGGCAATCTTTTGCTTCTTTTTTCCATATTTTTACCATTTCAATAAATATTCAGTAATTTCCACTCATCTTAGCCATTTTTCAAAGTCGATATTTTTTAGCAAACAGTGTCCAAATATTATGAGTAAGGGGATAGATTGTAAGTCATAACTAGAAAACCATGCTTTAACTGTAGTTGGTAGATTTGCCATGCTTTGGGTCTATTTCTGTTAGCAACCCTTGAGACTCTTTGGCACGCGCTCACCATCCGAACGAGTGGCAGCATGCCATATAAAACACCAGAGAGAGGCCTCCATTCTCCTCCCCTTACACTCAGCATTTCTTGAGACACTTCTGCACACATCAAGACATCAGACGGCAAAGAACCTTCACCCAACAGTGTAGCAGACAAGAAGTCAAAATGGACGACACCTGCGAGTGCACTCTTTTGACAGCCATACTGCCTGCCTTTTAGAAAGCTACTTGTACTATCCGTTTTACCTGCTCACTCAGGTCATGACTTGAGTCACGCTTTTTCCCCGTCTCCACACAGCAAGAAGGAAAAAGGGAGGCCTCACGCTCTTCAAACAGCAAGTGTGAGGAAGCTAAGCAACTGTGTTTTTTTTCTGTTACAGGTCACAATTGAAGGGTTCGCCTTTCAGAAGACCTACAAGGTGGTGGATCATATTGCCCCTGAGAGGGCAGCAAGCCATAACCAGGGTTTTGCCTCATTGGCTGAACATTTCAGGGGTGTTACGACGGAAGACATCTGCTTGGCTGTGTCATGGTGCTCCACCTCTAAAAGAAAACCAAAGGTAATACGTGACCTAGTAGATTTTCAATATAAATGAAAGCCTGTTTAAAGGCGCTAAATGTGAAATTGGGAGCATCTCTATTGCCTCCCACGGCTCTCAACATTGCGATGGCTAAGCCGGCGGCTCGCAGCTAGCAGTGCCAACAACGTTAACAAACAATAAAACAATTGCAACAATGCTGACAGAGCTAACAGTGTTAACCCGAGGGGGGGAGCCGGAGAGTGGGCGCTACGCTTCCGCGATGACGCCGTCGGTCAGGATGGCATTATCAGCTGTAAGCACCGAATGAGAGCGGTGCAGAGCGGTGCAGAGCGGTGCAGAGCGGCAGTCGTGAGCTAGCCAGTGGGGCATGCTCACATGCACTAAGAGCATGCGCAGCCGGTGCGGCTATGTCAACAAAGCAAGGAGAAGCTCAGAATACAACACATAATAACAAAACAATACGCTATAGTACAAAAGGACATGGGCAGATGTGTCCGGGCAACCCGTTCCCACTCCCAACTCATCAAATAAAATTTTTATTGGCTGTGATTTTTATTTTTATCAACTAACTCCAATGTAAACCCAGCCGCGGCGTTCGATTGTCAGAGCACACGATGTAGAATTAATAGCATGACAGTCTGTTCAGGGCAGGTGGCAGGCGTGGTGGATGGGTCAAACAGACACAAAACTTTCCACCAGGAGACCGGTGTTTGTTACCCGTGTGAAACGTGAAACGTTGACTTATTTTGTCACGTCAGTCGCAAGTCTCGTGACTCGTTGGTATCGTCAGCCCCATGAGTCACGTGAGTCACTAGTCAGTGAAGTTAACGTCAACCACGACCGTTTCCTAACCCTAACTAAATGAATGTGTTGCCTGAACCTAAATTCCTGTGAAAACGGAAGTTTATTTTGAAAAGACACTATGCATGTAGGGCTGCACGGCGGTGCAGTGGTTAGCACTGTCTGTTGCCTCACAGCAAGAGGGTCGCAAGTTCGAATCCGGCTTGGGGCCCTTCTGTGTGGAGTTTGCATGTTCTCCCCGTGTTAGCGTGGGTTTTCTCAGGGTTCTCCGGCTTCCTCCCACAGTTCAAAGACATGCAGGTTAGGTTAATTCTCGACTCTAAATTGCCCGTAGGTGTGAATGTGAGCGTGAATGGTTGTCTGTCTGTATGTGTCAGCCCCTGTAATAGTCTGGGGACCTGTCCAGGATGTACCCCGCCTTTGCCCAATGTCAGCTGGGATCGGCTCCAGCGACCCCGAATGGGATAAGCGGTTACGGATAATGAATGAAGGGATGAATGAACTATGCAGGTAACGAGCGTATATTGACACGCCGTCCCTGGTCCGTCAAAAAATAGCGCAAGAGGGGTACCCGTGCGTCGGTCTCTGATGCCGATGGACACTAACCAAGCGGCGGGATTTGACAAGTTGGGAGTGCGAATGTGTTTGCCGGGGCTTTTTTTCATGGTTTGCGAAAGACCCCTGATTAAGGGATTCCACAGCATATAATGATATACGATAATAATGTTCTTTGTTTGTTTGGCCATTTCCTGTTTTAACATGACAACATGACAATGCCACACAAATACAGCTCCACAAACAATTGGTTTTCCCACTTTTTGCTGTGGAAATACCTGACTGACTCATGCAGAGCCCTGACCTCAAACCCGTCCAACACCATTGGAATGAACTTGAAGGCTGCCTGTGAGCCAGACCTTACTGCCCAACATTAGTGACTACACTAATGAATGGGAGCAAATCCCTGCAGCCAGCTTTCAACATCTGGTGGAAAGCCTGAATCCAGAAGAGTGGAGGCTGTTATAGCAGCACATTTAAGCCAATGGTTTTAGAATCACGTTTCATCTATCAAGTATGAGTGGAATGTTCGGGTATCTGCATGGTTTTGGCCATGTAGTGTATCTCAAAAATGTGTTTCGTGGGTTTTGTGGCATATATAATGCTTACTGTGGCTATGGTACAAGCACCATGTTGCCCAGAGGGAAGTACCTGCTGGTGTTCTGGGTTTACATGGACAGACATAATGTACAGTACTCATAGCTCTGGACTTATACACCCCCCTCTTGTCTCATCCAACTCTTGAGGAGTACCCAAATGCTCTATTATATTTGAAGATATTAGTAGATACAGCAATGCTGAACAGCTTCTCATACACAGTGTAAGATTATCTTAAATGAATTCACACAATTCAAAGTCTCCAGAGTTTTGTCTGGGCTGCTTACAATTGTACGGCAGTGAAAGCATCGGGGATGTATCGCCAAACTGAATAAAAAACATTTATTAAAATCTTTATGGTTCTGCAGGCAGCCAACAAATATGAACTGCTAGAATTGAAGTGGGAGGAATTGTAAAACATATGGAATTTTCAGTTAGTGTACAACATTGCCTGACTGTGTCCTAAGCTTTAACGCCTCTGATACACAATGCTTTGTTGGCGACTGAAGCAGAAAAATGCTCAATTCCCAGAGAAATTAGCTGCTCGTGGCAGCATTGTTGTAGCAGTGAGAGATACAGTGACTTTAACATTGAAAATATCAAATACTGTAGTGAAGTAGATTAGATGGTAAAAGTCGATGACTCCTATAAAACTTGTCACCAACACATTCTCACTATTAAAATCAAACTTTGCACAAAGGAGAAGCACCATGGACGTAGTCGAGGTGCATATCGCCAGAATGCAGAGGCCACAAACACGTTTTCACAAAAGAAGTCAAATTAAATGAGATCCTAAGTGAGAGGAAAAAATGAGAAAGAAGATTGAGTTTGCTTTTAGAAAGAGAAGTTGAGATTGTTTTATTGCTGAACTTTCATTGAATCCAGCAGCTGGAGTTCATGAAAGAGTTGTGCTTAAGAACTTGGCCACAGCAGCATTTCTAAATTCTAACAGTGCAATTTTGGACCAACAAAATTGAATTCAATGGAATCGCCTAGTGAAGCAAATTTGCACTTTTGTTTCCCCACTTAACAACTTTGGTCAGCTTTTGAGGAAGCTATCATAATTAACTGCGTCCCACCATGCAATTTATAATCACCTTGCTCTACTGAGTGAGAAACCACGCCAATGGAGCTTTCCTTGTAACAATTGTTATTTTATATTTATTTAGATTTTATAATGTCAGTTGTATTCATTTGCTTTATATGTGGTTTAGTAAATTCATATTTTTGTTGTTGGAAGGTTAAAATATGACTTACCTGAATGCCTACTTGCTGTGTTGTACTTACACTTTAGGAGAAAAGCCCAGGGTTTCCGCCATTGTATTTTCCTGCTGGGCCTAAATTGACCCCCTGCCGGGCCTAACCATCAGGGATTTTTTTTTTTCAATGTATTTTTAAGATGTTTTTCAAACTACAATTACAGTGGGGTGGCCCGGCTGGAAACAAACTGCAGCGAGCTGCCATGCAATGTCTATGACAAGCTCCCGAGCTAAGCAAGCTGCAGTCGTTTGATTATACGGCAAAGTATGGGCCAAACAAAAGTTGGGAAAAGTTTCACTTTTAGCAGCGAAGTGCAACCAGAGAGTACCCGCAGCCAATCAGTAAACAGATCCTGTGACTCCTGTGAAATGTTGACCTACTGTATGTTACAAAGAATTTCCTCCAGCCTGAAACACATGTACATGACTCCCGGCGACAGAAAACATTTTATTATTGCACTTCGCCGCTTCCTGGTGTGAATATGGCATTAGTGCTGTTAGCACCATCAGCTGCAAGCCGCCAGCTCAGCCGTCTCCTTGTCGAGAGCTGTTGAGAGGCAACAGAAATGCTCCCAATCCCGTATTTAGCCTCCTAATGTTTGGGCTTCACCCACATCCAGAAGTTACAGGGACATTCTGACTACACCTTCGAGGAAATTAAGCAGAGTAGTGAGCCATGCAGTGGTTGTTACCACTGTCATGTGATGGTTCTGTGTAGCTGAACGTGTGTGTGTGTGTGTCTTAATTACCCGTTATAATTACCACACTGCAACCTTCCTGTGCTGAGAGGGCATTATACAACTACAGATGGACATGCTCCATACACACATGCAGGTGCACACTGCAGTGTAATGAAATTATAGTGAACCAACAGATATTACCCTGCGCAGATAGCAGAGAAACAGTTTACTGGTTGATATTAACATCTGTAATTATAATAATAGTAGTCCACAAACAGCTAATGTGTGTGTGTGTTTGTTTACATGTGGGACTGCACCTGGTCACATGGATGTTAATTGTTTCCCTGATAACAATGAACACCATAATCATTTCTGTTCTTTCTGACATGACTGAACAGCATTGCTTTTTCCAAACACCACGCTAACATACCAACAATTAAGCTATTCTTACCAGTCATAAAAATGGCTTAAGGGGCTAAAAATATATGGTTAGTCCTCACGGTGGTACAAAAGGAAAGAATGGAGGGTCATTAAATCAGCCTACTCTCCAGCATGAATGTGCTCAACGAATTTCATGGTAATCTAGTTATGAAATGATGTTACATCTTGTCTCTGACATTTTTTGGCCTGAGGGTGGTGATGCAGGGAGAATCACGCTGTGTCTGAAATGGCAAAACAAAGAATCGTCCTCCTGGGAGCACGAAGAGCTGGATGTTTCCTGTTTAGAACATTGAAATGACAGAGTGGTGCAAGGGTGACGTATTTTTTGCAGGCCAAACAGGATGTTAGCATCGCCCTGGTTCCCTCGACAAAAAGCCAATGGGATTTTTCCATTGGGTTTTGGATTATTGCAGAAAATAAGCTCTGTGGCAAACACACGTTTAGGACACTTACGCGTTTGTTCAGCGAGATAATCTCCACAAATGAACACCACTTTTATGACTTTTGAAGTATAAATCGCCAGAAGTAAAAAGCTCGCATGAGCGTGAGTATACACAACGAGGCTGTAAAGGCGGACGAGTCCAACAAACACAGGGCTTTCAGCCAGGAGAGCGCTGTTCGTGTCCTGTGCGTTAAATTTTGCTTTCACATAACAATCAGCAGTTCATTCGTGTCCCGTGTTCACAACGTTCACTTTCACTTTCACTTTACAAACGTAGTAGTTTTAAGCCCAACCATGTAGTTCTTTCCTAAACCTGACTAAATGGTTTTATTGCCTAAACCTAAAGTGATGCAAAGGGGCGTGACAAAGCACCAGTATGTGATGAGTTGGGATAAGAACATGTTGATATGACGGACTGACCGTTGTGGTGGCTGTGTTTTTTTTTTCACTAAGTACCACTATACTGTAGCCAGATATAAGCCATTATTGGATTAATTTATCCATCCGGATTGAATTACTGCCGATATAGCGTGACGTCCTTGGCTGACTATCACCAGCTGATCTACTGAGTTTATGCACAACTGCCCTATGCGATTTGAGACAACACTACCCTGTCAAAATTCACGCACTCTACAAGTAAGGTCATAGTGTGCACAGTGTACTTCATGGAAGTGTACTAACAGAAGTATCCAGTTTGAGACACAGCTCTAGTGTCCTTAAAATGCTATCAATGGTGAATGGTGAATTAATTTACAGAAGCTGCCCCTGTAATGTTGATCCCATCCAAATGGGGCTCTAGTCTCCCAGTTTAGTCTCTGACCACAAAAAAGCAATCACTGAGCCAACAGCAGGGATTTAACATCACAGGCTCATCATGCCTCGACCTTCCATAATTGCACAAATCATTAGACCATCAAGCTTCGAAAATATATTTTTTTCACTCCTTCAGTTGCCTGTATTTATCACTCTGACATGAAATAGATAGAAATTTGATCAAAGAACAACACTGCACCAACCCCGCCCTTTATTCCGTCACCCCGGCAAACATTTTTCAAAATTGTGTGTAGTGTGTGTGTGGAGACAAGCTGAAACAGTGGAGTGTAATTACTCTTAAACAAGACAGGAGCATGTAATCAGAGCCATCTCGCACGCACTCGGCTTTTAAAACCAGCTGCGATCAAAGATGCTTTTTCGACACTCGCACGGATATCTGGAATGAGATCTGCTTTCATATCAGAGCCAGCACCTCTCTTTCACACTTCAAACAGACATGGAGACACAAACTTCTGCTTTAAAGGACAGAAGTGTAACCGCCGAGTCATGTTATGTAATTCACTTGATTCAAACACCTCATCTCTTTAGTCTTTGTTGTGTGTCTTGATGCTGCTTTGTTAGTTGATAGTTTGATATCCAGACTTATCATTGAACTCTCCTGTAGAGCACTAACAAATCTTTAAAAAAAATTTTTTGTGGAGTTTAGGTATCCGTCATCTATATCACCAAACTAACTGTCAGCGATCAAAATGGGAGCCTTACAACCTCAAACGGTGTTGCAAAGTCACTCAGTTCGTTGTGTGGCAAAGGTTAGCTTGTTTTATAGTTTGATATTTTGGGAGATACGTACTGTATTTGCTGTACAGTCAGAGCTCAAACGAAATGCGATTTATCTACTACCCTAGTATATTATCACTGATTATCTGAAGTAAAAAATAAGTCTAGGACCTTCCGTTTCTGAACTCAATACCAAAAAAAACTGTTTTTTTCTTGAATGTCTCAGGAAAGGAAGGTTGTATCGACTGGAAAATAATGTCAGCCTGGTGGTTTTCGAGGACGCCGAACATGCCAGTCTTTGAACTGGGTCGCTACGACCTACCATCCCAGAGATAAATCTATTTATCTTTTAAGCAACAGAAGGTTGGAGCGACTCAAAACTATGTCCGTTGGGCGTTTTGGGGGACGCTGAAAACAAGTATAAGTGTCCTGAGTCAATATGAGCTTCTGTTTCAGAGATATGAAAAATTGTGACACTTAATTTCCGAACAGTTATTGAATGGGAGTCAATGACAGCTATATGAAGGAAAGAGCTAGAATCACCGAACTCGGAACACATAGGCAATGGCAAGAGACAATCGGACACAAAATTCCATGGCTCCACCACTTACCAATTGGGAGTTATAAAAGGGATCATCCCTTTTTTTCTGAACTTAACGGAAACACAATCATATCTTTGTCCTAAACTCAAGTTCCGGGCCTAAATTAACTCCTTAAAAATTTACATAACTGTGTCGACCCAAATGAGTGAGAGCACACTGTGTTTGAATGCATGTACTGTACAACACAAGGGGCCTCATGCAAGAATATTTTCGTATTGACCTTATTACTGTGTGCAGAGAACAAATTAACCTTCAATTAATGCACGATTTAAGTTGTTTTGAAGATTGAGATGTTCATATTGATATTTTAGTGTTAGCATATAGCATCAATGGCCAATTTAAATTAGTGATGATATCGTTAGGCTATATGATTACATTTAGAATTATAATTCGAATTGCAAAGTCAAACAGGATAATGTCGACATAATTATGAAGTGTAATTTATATAGGATTTTCAAACTCAAAATTGCTTCAAAGTAATGATACATTCAATTCATTAGTGAAAAACTCAAAATATGAGAAAATTGGTGGATGGGACGAGTTCTCCTAAATCACTTGTTCAAGCCACTTAAGAACGAATGTGATCGTACGAGTGGTTCTTGCATGATGGTTGGTTGTACCATTGTACTGTCATCATTCTGCTGCCCAGTCTGGCCCCAGCCTCAATTTTTGATGTCACAATGTCTTTGGTGGCACTTTTTATTTCAGTCTGACCCCCAACTACCCCTTCCTCACTCACTCTCAACATGTTTCTTTCAGAACTGTGTGTTAAACAGGCTGAAACACTGAGTCTAATTACTCTTTTAAGAAAAGAAAACTTCTCGCTGTGAGACTATAAAACTGTAATTGCTTCTCACAGACCAGTTCTCTGAATGTATAAAACTCAAACACACCCTTACACACATCACAGTCTAGTAGTATATACCCTATTAGGCTGGCAGATACTATTCCCAGTGTTCTCTACTAACATATTGTTTGTAAAAATTTTAGGTTTAGGTTATTCATTCCTCCCCTATCCTCCACTTCCTGGTCTAACAGCATGGATGAGGGAGGTGTGGGTGGAGGCCAACAGTCAGTTCTATAACTCACTACAGCTCCCCTATCTCTCTACAGCTCTGTATCCATTAACCCGCAGTCACTGTTTAGTGATCCGATCAAATCTGAAGGATTTGATTTAAATCCCTCTCGTATCTAAGCCACCCACATATTGTGTTTACTCAGAAATGCATCACATTACTGAAGATAAAAAGACATCATGACTGTTTTTCATGGCTTTCGTCTCTACCACACCACCGCCATCATTAGAGCCTATCTTTGTCTACTTTCAACACCTTAGCCTTTTGTCCACAGTGAACACATTTCCGTCATATTATTACAAGCACTTTAAGGACTTCTTGTCTCACCATAAGGTCTATTTAGTAGTTTCTCTGTCGCTTTCACATGATCTTCATAACGCAGATGAATGAGAATATGGATATGAACATGGAGGAGAAGTCCTTGTGAAGTGCTCAGGAAAAAAAATGGAAATTTTAACATATACAACTCGGCTGATGAAGATCATGTGATATGATCAAAAGCTTCAGAGCAGCTTCTAAGTGAACTACATGGTTCAGTTCTCCAGACTTCTGTAATATCACAATTTTCCTGTGAAATGAGGGATTTTTCGACTTTTCAGATGGGCTCACTTTAGTTTTGACCTCCAAAAAAAAGTGGATTCGATAATCTCCAACTGTTGGTTTCATTACAACCTGTCTGGTTGTCTGACTGCTTGTGTTTCCTGTCCTTTCTGACATGTCACTCTGTATCCAGATCTTACTTTGGTGAGTGCAATGTCATCACAATAGAAATAATGTCCAAAACTACAGAAATAACACTCACGGTTTAATCATTTTTAAGATTTAAAAAAAATTTAAAGTCATTCTTTTTCCATTTATTTTCCACTTATGCATATAAATTAGGGCTGTCAATCTATTAAATATTGAATTGCGATTAATCACGATTATCTATAGTTAATCACAATTAATTGCAAATTAATTGCACATTTTTTTTTCTGTTCAAAATGTACCTTAAAGGGAGATTTGTCAAGTTTTGAATACTCTTATCAACATGGGAGTGGGCAAATATGCTGTTTTATGCAAACATATGTATATATTAATTATTGGAAATCAATTAACACAAAACAATGACAAATATTGTCCAGAAACCCTCACAGGTACTGCATTTAGCATAAAATATACGCTCAAATCATAACATGGCAAACTAATCAACAGCTGTCAGTGTTTCAGTGTGCTGACTTGTCTATGACTTGCCCCAAACTTCATGTGACTCATGGGTACCCATAGATCCCATTTTCATTCACATATCTTGAGGTCAGAGGTCAAGGGACCCATTTGAAAATGGCCATTCAAGTTTTTCCTTTGCAAAATTTAGCATAAGTTTGCTAGTATGACAGTGTTGGTACCACTGGATTCCTTAGGTTTTCTGGTTTCATATGATGTCATTATCTTCACTCTAGCTTTAAATCTGAGCCCGCTACATCCTAAAAATCGCAAGTTGAATTAATGTGTTAAAGAAATTATTGGCGTTAAAACGAATATGCATTAACGCCTTATTATCGCACTAACTTAGACAGCCCTAATGTAAATACACATTTAATCATTGGACTTTAAGGTCTGAGGGGCAAATTCACAAAGAATGGACTATGCTGACTATGCTGATAGCACCATGAATAACGCATGATTTGTGACCGCCATCAAACCCGTCTCAAGGTCCCATTCACTGAAGATATTGCGTTAATGATATTATTGCACAAACACGCCCGTAAAGTTTTGCAGCTGAGTGCAATTTCCGCTTTTTTGTGTCTGATATCAATTATCCATGTGGTTGTTTAAATGCACAGGAGACCAACGTGTCGGTTGTGAGGAGTGAGAGTCAGCTTGAGACTCGACTGGCACGCTGAGTCAGCTCTGGTTGGACTCAGGCTCATTTAACTTCTCTCCTTTCAATGCGCCGCACAGCACACATATGCGGGCGGGTGAAATGATAATTAATTAATGAGGAAAACATTCATCACATTCTCTCATTTGAAGAGTTCTTTGAAACATTTTTGTTAGTTTTTAATACCTGCAGCGATCCCACCACAGTGTCCCCATTAAGAGAGACGCTGTGCACATTCATGCACGAGTCGCAGCAGCGTAACTTCATCGATTATTTAGATCTTGGCATAGCACCCTGTCACTGCATCCCAAAATAAATGTGTTGGAGCAGACACCCCTCATAGTACATATCTCAAATGTATGTGATATCTTGATTCTGGCACCCAACAACACAGCAAGATGACATTTTTAGATGTGTAACTTTAGCCCACTGGTAGTGTTAGCCTCCAGTCTTTCCTTCGTTTCGCCTCCAGCTAACACCGTAATCATGACGTCAACACGAAAAGGGTCTATAGATTGTGTTGGAGGGTATAATTCCACTTCCTGTGATGGATTGGTGATTTCTGTATATAGAGTAAAGGGCCTGTGCAGCTTGTCCTTGAACCTGGATTCGCCACATTATAACCGGCCTGTTGGGATGATGTTGCCGATACAGTGGTATTGACCTTTAATGATTAGACATGCGTCATGCATGGAGATAACACCGTTTTATTCATTACGTATTTAATGTATTACAGATCAATGCTACGGAAGCTGTTTATGAGATGACCTTAACATTAATTGATTTTCATGTGGTATGTTGATTGGATTTCCCACACATGTTTTCTCATTATTAATTGCGAGGGAAATATTGAATGCTTGTGTAAATGAAAGTGGACAATTTCCAAGAAGCTGAATACCCACAAAGTATGAGTCATTGGCACGTACACCACAGGAATATATCAGCATCATCCTCAAAATCCTTACAAGTCCAGCTCTAATTCCCTGAGCTCTTTGGCAAACTGAGGCTTTGGATTGGATTGCTGTTCTCCACAGTGATCTCTCCGGAGATGTGTACAGTGTACAGTATGTCAAAACAGTTCCTCACTCAATCCAAAGCATCCAAGGTCATCCAATAGTTTTTTCCTTTTTCTATCACAGCCTCCTAGCTCCCTCTGTTGACTGTGATCCTCACCGGTTGGGCTATAGTTGGGGATCACAGAAATGAGTCATAAATCCGTTCTACTGTAACAGAGTGATGCAAATTTGCTCCTATACTATTAGGTCCAGAAGTAATAGTGCTTTATCAACTATATTAACTTAAGAAACCCACCCTTATCTCTTAGGAGCTGCAGAGGATGAAGGTCAGGCAGAGACTTTTTGTTAAATACTTAGTACAATGAACTTATTAAAAGATTGTTTCAACAAGAACTGAATTGTGGCTGACTTTATGGGGGATTTAAATGAGAACACGGGCCGTCCCTGCAGAAATCGAGGTCCTCTTGAGCTTTTTGCTTTGCAATGATTTTGGTCCGTCCAACAAACAATTTCTGGGCCTTTATCTATCTATCAAGTGTCTCAGAGTACTGAAATAATCCAAACTGGCCAAGAATTCTCAGAGTGAAATATTATTAGCTCTAACTTTTATTAAGAGTATTTCATCAGCTTTCTGAACTCTTTTCTTAGACAATAGGCTCGTTCGAGATGAACTGCGCCTCGCCTGGAAAGTAGACGAGATCTGGCGGCAGCAGAAGCAGGGCAACGGTGAGAAAAAGCTGCGGTCAAGTCGTACTGTTTCCAGCAGCCTTCACTGAATTTACAGGAAGTCGCAGAAAAAAATACTTCCTGTTAGACCCGATCTGTTGGCTACTTGTAGTTTTCAGACTACGTCTGCCCACGCGTGCATGACGTCAGAGCAAGTCCGCATCAAGTTGGACACAAATTAAACCGGCACGCATGTAATCGATTCTGCGCAGGCCTGGCTCATCTCGAACAATGTCTAATGTCTCGGAGAGCTCCAGAGCAGGCGGCAACCTCCAGCAGGGGTCAACTCCCAGTCACCTGCACGGATGCACCCCAGGTGGTGCTCAAGCACCTGCCCTTTTGGCCTCTGACTAGATAAGTGCCCTTTTAGCCAATATGAGTGTGTGAATGTGAGACATTTCTCCAAAACATAACAGCCTGTCAAAATGAATGCAGGTACTCAGCCCTGAGTGACACAAGTTACAGTAGAGGACAAATGGTATCGAGTCAGATCAGTCTCAGTGTGTCGTAAAAGGTATTTTGCATTTATCCAATATAATATAATCTTGACGCTGAAGGTTCATGTGTGATTAATGTTTTGCAATGGTGGTAGTTTAGGTAACACAACTAAGGGTAAGGGTTAAAAGACAACATGGTTTGGCTTATGTCAAGTCAAGTCAATTTGCTATCCTTTACAGTATGACCCTGGCATCTGATGAGGGAAAAGAACTTAACCGAAAAAAACATTTTAACAGGGAAAAAATGGAAGAAACCTCAGAAAGTGCAACAGAGGAGGGATCCCTCTCCAAGGATGGACAGACATGCAATAGATGTCATGTGTACAGAGTAACATAATGAAATTGCATTGACAATCAATGTTAGTGGGCAAATATGCTTGCTTTACGAAATGTATGTATATATTTATTACTGGAAATCAATTACCAACACAAAACAATGACAAATATTGTCCAGAAACCCTCACAGGTACTGCATTTAGCATAAACAAATGCTCAAATCATAACATGGCAAACTGCAGCCCAACAGGCAACAACAGCTGTCAGTGTGTCAGTTTGCTGACTTGACTATGACTTGCCCCAAACTGCATGTGATTATTATTAAGTGGGTACCCATAGAACCCATTTTCATTCACATATCTTGAGGTCAGAGGTCAAGGTACCCCTTTGAAAATGGCCATGCCAGTTTTTCTTCGCCCAAATTTAACGCAAGTTTGGAGCGTTATTTAGCCTCCTTCGCGACAAGCTAGTATGACATGGTTGGTACCGATGGATTCTTTAGGTTTTATAGATCTAAAAATCTCAAGTTGCGTTCATGAGTTAAAGAAATTAGTGGCGTTTAAACAAATTTGCGTTAACACGTTATTAACTTTGACAGCCCTAGTCACGTGACATAACATTGTCAATAAATATCAATAAACTTTTGGTTTCACACGGGACACATACGCCGTTCCCCTGAGTAAAGGTCCTGCGTTTGTTTGACCAATCCATCACCCTTTCCGCCCTTAGTGGACTTTAATCGCTGTTTAATACTACGTCAGTTGCTCTGAGCGTCTAATAATGACGTGGATGTGTGAGGATCACTGGTCACTCAGCAGGCTGGTTGGGTTAATGATCTCTGAGGAGAGGCAGCTGTGGAGCCTAATTGTCCCTGATCAGGATCAGGTGGTTGAAGCCTATATCTGCTGACTCATTGTCTCTTTGTCAGAGGTAGTGAGAGTGCTGTCCTGTTTTTGCTCTGTCTGTATAGGGGTGGGTGAATCCACAGAAGTACAACGTGAACCTATCTGCCGGATTCGCTCACCATTTAGGTTCTTGTCAGAGCGACTCAGAGAGTCTCTCAGAGTGGGTAAGGTTTGTGTGGCCTGCCTTCGCTTGTTCCTTTGTTTCCTTTATGTTCTAGTCAGCTGCTCGGTAGCTGCTGTTTTAGTTTTAGTCTTTTTAAGATATATTGAGTGTAGGGAGCCTTCCTTTTAGGCCCGTCTACATTTGGTGTTTCCCCCACGAGCAGAGAGACAGGGAGGCATCTGATTGGTTCTTTCCAAGCGGACCTCGAGGCAGTGATTGGTAGACGTGTTTACAGGATTACAGCAGCTACAGATGACGGCTCTTTTCCGGTCCGTTTTCAGAGCTCATAAGTAATGGATTGCTGTCGGGGTGTAAAGACCATTTCAACCAATATAACAAATAGTGTATACTGGAGAACATCGTCAACCCTGCCTTTAAGGAAGTAAAAACATTGCTGTCCCTTTTTACAGACCACATCAGAATGGACATCAAACTTCAGGTTTTTATCAATGAATCCATTTATAATGTTCTACAAACTCAATGCCAGTTCCTTTGATGGTGAAGGTCTTAGATGGTGGGATGGTTATATAATTTTATCATTTATTACAGGCTTCCCTGTATTTCAAACACATCTTTTGTCCATACAGGTTGCCAGGAGATCTGTTCAAAATGAGATTGCCCCATGACTTCCTAAAAGCAGTTTCGATGTAAGAAATCGGGGATGAAATCCACAGTCGTATTTCTGTGCAAAAAGTACTTCCTCAGCTCAGTCGAAGTTAATACGAGGCTTCAACAGTCTGAGTTGGTCATATCAATCTTCCAGTCTATCTTCCAAAGTTACAGTCATTTTAGCACAAAATTCCCTCTACTACTCCACTTTACGATCCCATCACTGCAGCTCACCACAGAAAATTACCTGTGAGTTTTGACAAAATCAGACTGCTGAAGCCTCATATTAGCTTCTGCTGAAGAAGTCCTTTTTACACATGACTGATGTGGATTTTGTCACTCAAATGACAAATCTGACTCTTTCAATGTACATATGGGAACGCAAGTATTGCTTTAAAGACAGACTTGCTACTTAATCTGCTATGTAAATGGACTATTGGTGAATATTATTTAAGCTATTTATTTTTTTGGCATCATATGTGCATATATACTGTATATAATCATGGTAACTAGTTATTTGCCTATAAACATAAAGCCTACACGTTATAAAAGGCGCTATGTTCTGTATTTCAATATTTATATACTCCACTTCAATATACTCCAAATGGCAGGGCTTAATTTGTGCCGGAACAGGATCTATTTCTCTGCTGTCCATAGAACTGAAACAAAGCAGGGCTCGATAGACAGACCGAAGACATTGGGGTTTCTAGCCGTCTATCAGCAGCAGCTCCTGGGGAGCTGAGTGGACAGCAGCTGGCTAACCTGCTGAACCAAAATAGTTTTCATCTCGGCTCCATGGGAAGAAATCACAACACAGTCTCACGGCAGTTTATGAAATAGCCACGGAATTGAATCAATTTGATTTGTGTACATACTGTAGACAAAATTTCTCTTTTTTTCTAATTTGAACAATGTATTTTTTGTGCATTTTCAGTCCAGCAACACGTGACGCATGAGTCAATTTCCGCTCCAGTCTTTTCAAAATAGAACTACTCAGATAGGTTTAAGAAAAGATTGACTTGGTTAGGTTTAGGCAACATATCTACTTAGTTAGGTTTAGGAAAAGATTGTGGTTTGGGTTTAAATAACACCGGAAGTGTTGTAACATAAGTACGGAAGTTACGTGACAAATAAATCAACTCTGACTTCTGGTTTCACACGGGTCCTGTGTTTTTTTGTTGACCTAGCCATCAACCCCAACCTCCTCCCTACGTCGCCGCTCTTCATGGATTACATACAAATGGATTACGTGTACACAAATCTATACATAAAATGTTGTGACTATTTCATGAACTGCTGTGCGACTGGGTGGAAAATCAACAATGTTTTCCTCGCCCACCGTAGTGAGTGAGGGGGAATCTGCCTCTAGTGAAACAAAGCAAGCTCACAGACTGGGAGCCTTGTTCAATCATGAGGAGGGATTATCAGACAGCGGGGGAGGGGAGGCAGACAATTTACTGGAGAGGAAGGCTGAGAGAGCTGAGGGGGAGATAGATTTGAGATTTCTGTAGGAGATGTTGTGTTTTTCTTTTGGGATGGGGATAGGGATGTTGATGTCCGTAGTGATTGCCAGGTGGTCAGAGATATTGAGGTTGAGGTTGGAGAGGTGGTGTATTGTGAGACCAGTACAGCAGGCCAAATGTTGTTGTCTTCCGGCACTTTTTGTGACGCTCAGCACGACCTCCAATTTTTGCTCTGGTCTTTTAAAAAATAATTATCAATTTGGTTAGGATTAGGCAACAAAACTACTTAGATAGGTTTAAGAAAAGATCGACTTGGTTAGGATTAGGGAACAAAACTAGTTAGTTAAGTTTAGGCTAACAAAAACTACTTAGTTAGGTTTAAGGAAAAAAACGACTTAGTTAGGCTTAGGGAAAGATTGACTTGGTTAAGATTAGGCAACAAAAGTACTTGGTTAGGTTTAGGAAAAGATCGCGTTTTGGGTTAAAATAACTCCAGAAGTGCTGTAACTGTAAAAAGTACAGAAGTTACGTGACAAATAAAACAACTTTGACTTGTGGTTTCAAACAGGACACGAACACCGGTCTCCTGGGTGAAAGTCGAAATCAACCTCCTTTCACGGCGTTCGCCGCTATTAGTCAGTTAGACACAAAAACATGGGAAAATAGGGTCCAGGTTGAAAAATATTGAAGTTACCCTTTAATTTTTAGCACGATTCCTCAGGCCCAGATTTATTACACTCCAATAATACCTCCTATTTGTTCAGGTTTTAATAAAACTCTTCCTTTTGGCTTGCTCTTTTCCTCTCCATGGTAGTATACAGTATGCAGATGAGAGTGTCCAATAACTGGACTCAGTGGCTGTTCATTCTACTGATTAGGTTGATAAAAATTTAGCACGCCGCCGCTTGAACACACCGTAAAAGATTTTATTTGACACTTGCGAGGGGAATTTATAAACATGTATATCAGCAGTAACCGCCGCGATCGGCGCCAGTACACCTTTTCAATTACAACTCGCCGTTTAACGACGCTGCAAACCCGACCGCTGTAAACGCAAAATGTAAGTGTTAAGCATGAATTACAAAGTTGTACTGTTGTTGTAAAACTGAGCGTATGTCTTCCTTCCAGACGATACTGAATACAGCAATGCAGCAAATAATGTTCGTCTGAAACTGGATTTTCTTTAAATATGTGTGTAGTTTGGATTAATTCTGAGGCGTTTTCACCAGTCAGTCCTGTTCTCGTTAACTGTACTCTACACTGATCGTTGGGCTTCCACTGAACAAAGTGAATAGAGGATGTTATGGAGATGGGGAAGGTAGGGTAAACATACTTTTTCTATTCAGGCCAATGGCAAGGCCTCAGGCTAAAGTGCAATGGCAAACCAGCTTCCATCACTTCCTCTCGGCTTCCCACAGGTTGTCACATTTCATACTTTTTTATGTATACTTTTTTTGTACCTTGAGATAAATGCTCCAGTGTTAAAATTGATACTATTCGAGAGTTCTTGAGGAGTTGTGCCAAGTAAAGGCCAATGAGAAAAGTCTTGAAAGTTGCTTTTTTGGGGGGGGGGGGGAGCGAGGAGTTGTAAACGACTAAAGAGAGACTTCAGCCTCTCTAACAGGGCACACAGGGAGAGCAGTTAGCGAGCTGAATCAATATTAAAGCTTTACGCCTCGGGAGCAGAGGGAGGATAGGAGTGCAGAGAGAGCTGCAGGAGGAGGGATGAAGAGCGAGAAGAGGAGGAGGAGGAGGAGGAGGAAGAGGTGGTGCTGGTGATTCATCAGGACCAGAACCCTTTCCTGGGTTGGATGACTTTTAAGGACTTCCCTCTTCTCTGCTCCTTGGGAAAGCACAGAAGCTGTCTGCACCATAACCTCCCATCACTAGCCATGTGTGTGTGTTTGAGAGAGAGAGACAGAGAGAGACAGAGAGAGAGAGAGTCACAGTTGTCTCCACTCTGATGAAATCTGCTAACTTCAGCGTTTGTTACCGAAGCAGAAAAGTTCTATTGAGTGTCTGAAAAAGGTTATTTAAAGCTGCGTACCTTCAACTTTCCTTGCAATGTTTTATAATTACTTTGTGCCAATGAAACGTATCTCTCAAGTTTCTTTCAGTAAAAAATCCATTAGCTCTACCTTAACAATTCACTTCTCAGCACTTGTTTCCCACCTATAATTTATCGGCTGTTGTTTCACATCAGCAGCTTCTGTGCTAATGAGCTGCTGTTCTGATTGGCAGGAGGAGGCCCAGCTCCCTCCACTGGAGGCCACAGTCCTTAACCGAGGCCCACTCCTTAATCAACCCGGTCTCGCTCCCAGCTCGTCAAATACTGACGTTTGGTCAGTACCCGTCCTTTAGTGTCTGTATGAGACGCACCAGGCTTTCAACTCCAATGTAAACCCATCCGTGTCAGTATTAGTCAGTCAGAACAACTGAAGTTCTTAATGTAGTATAGAGAGCAAGACAGGGCGGGTGAGAGTAGAGGATAGATGGGTCAAACAGAACTTTTGCCCAGGAGACCGCTGTTTGTGTCCAAATGTGAAACCAATCAACGTTTTCTTATTTTACTATAGTTCAGTTATGTAACTTCTGTACTTTAGTAACGGCAGTTACCCAACAAACATTTATTTTACATAAGAAACATACTTCTTTCAACCCGAATCATGATCTTTTCCTATACCTAACCAAGTAGTGTTGTTGCATAAGTAAACCTAATAACTAAGTAAACCTACATGGGAAGTTTATTTTGAAAAGAAACTACAAGCGGAAACTGTACATTTCCTGTGAACACAGAAGTTTATTTTGAAAAGACACTATGCATGCAACAAGCGGAAACTGTACATTTCCTGTGAACATGGAAGTTTATTTTGAAAAGACCCTATGCATGCAACGAGTGTTGTGACCAAGTGACCATAAATGTCTTGACAAAAATGTATGACAATCCATCAACTAGTTGTTGGGTTTTTTCAGTCCAGTCAAAAGTGGGAGACCAACCAACCCACAGACCAACTTTGCTCTCACTAGAGCCATGCTGCAAAATAAGATAAAAAACAAAACATTACACCAGTCATACTTTCTCTCTATTGGCTTCCTGTGACGTTTATCATCACAAGGTCAGTCATCTGTTATGATCTTGTTCACCAGAAGCGTGGACTCAAGTGCAGGCACAAACACAAGTCTCTTTAAGGTGTAACAAATATAATTTATTACAATAATATATATATATACTGTGAACAGGGCTGGAGTTCCTGGAGGGAAGGATCCAGATTGAGGAGGAGCAGCGTGCAGGAGTGAGCAGGCAGGTAGTTCCAGGAAGCAGCAACAGCTGACAGGTGAACAGACCTGAACAGAGGACAAAAATAGTGTGAATCCAAAAATCCAAAACACGAGCACGAGCAAGTCAAAAAGCCAAAATACAAGGGAGCCTGAATACGACATGTACCACTGTGGGTGACGGAACGATCTGGCGATGAGTGGCAAGAAGACCGGGGTAGATATACTGCAGGTTTGTGTGATGATTGGTTGATTGTCTTCAGCTGCTCCAGCAGTGCCCGCCCAGAGGAGGAGGAGGAGGAAGGCCACACCTCCCAACACACTGACAAACTAGACAAACAGGGAAAACCACACAGGAGACAAAAGGGCAGGGAAACAGAGGAAACACAAGGAAACATTAGGCTGCCAAGATGATAACATGACATCATCACTGTAATTAAAGGAGTCATTTAGAGCATGGATTTGTGTTGTTCCAAGGTCGAGCCTGAAAACTAAAGGTGTTTTTCTAAAGCAGGAAGTCCCGGAACACAGAGATTGTGCTGTTCAGGGTCAGGGGGAGAGGAAAAGTCACGGACCTCATCAAAAATCCACAGAGCCTGAAGCACATTGGATAATTATTTACATCTATTAATCAGATAATTCACAATCACTCAAAATCAGCAAGCGGAGGCATGTAGAAACCCCACCAATTTTAAACATCAAAGTGTGTTTAGGTGTTGGGAAGTGCTACTGCATACGTGAAAAGAAAGTTGTATAAAGCCTTTAATGTCTCCAGAGGGAGCTGTGTCAAGTCTGATAAATGCCCTCAAATGATGTCATCACATCACTCGTTACATGCATAGTGTCTTTTCAAAATAAACTTGAGCAAAACTACTTGATGAGGTTTAGGCAACAAAACTACTTGATGAGGTTTAGGTAACAAAACTGCTTGATGAGGTTTAGGCAACAAAACAACTTGATAAGGTTTAGGCAGCAAATCTACTTGATGAGGTTTAGGCAACAAAACTACTTAATAAGGTTTAGGCAGCAAATCTACTTGATGAGGTTTACGCAGCAAAACTACTTGATGAGGTTTAGGCAACAAAACTACTTAATAAGGTTTAGGCAGCAAATCTACTTGATGAGGTTTACGCAGCAAAACTACTTGATGAGGTTTAGGCAGCAAAACTACTTGATGAGGTTTAGGCAATAAAACTACTTGGTAAGGTTTTGGCAACAAAACTACTTGATGAGGTTTACGCAGCAAAACTACTTGATGAGGTTTAGGCAACAAAATTACTTGATGAGGTTTAGGCAACAAAACTACTTGATGAGGTTTAGGCAACAAAACTGCTTGGTAAAGTTTAGGTAACAAAACTACTTGATGAGGTTTAGGCAACAAAACTGCTTGGTAAAGTTTAGGTAACAAAATTACTTGATGAGGTTTTGTCAACAAAACTACTTGATGAGGTTTAGGTAAAAAAATTACTTGAGGTTTAGTCAACAAACCTTAATGAGGTTCAGGCAACAAAACTACTTGATGAGGTTCAGGCAACAAAACTGCTTCATGAGGTTTAGGAAAAGATTGTGGTTTGGGTTAAAATAAGTATTTTTTTTCATGTAAAATAACAGTTTGTTGCGTTAGTAAAGTACAGAAGTTACATAACAAAACTACAGTAAAATAAGTTTACAATGTTTACTTGGTTTCAAACGGGATACGAAAAGCGGCCTCCTGGATCAAAGTCCTGTACCAGACTCATCTATCCTCCCCTCCCACCGCCCCCTCTAAAACTTTCTTGCTTCAGTTATTTTGTCCGACTAATACTGACGTGGATGGGTTTTCATTGGGGTTAGTTGAAAGCCAGGGACTGAGCCTCACTGTATTCCAAGGCTATTCTGTTAATATAGCAAGCACTGCATGTGCATGCGTGAACAAGGATAGAGTGGTCAGGGACTGAGCCTCACTGTATTCCAAGGCTATAATGTGTCATCCCTTAAAATAGTTTTCTCTTTCCTGTACTGTTCCCGTTCTCATCAGCAAGCAAAACAACATCATTTTACTGCTGCTTTCTTGCAAACACTCCAGCGCCAAACCTCATGTTTGTGACACCTCTATCTGTAATAAAAGCAGAACTGTCTCTAGTCTGTTTTCTCCTTCTAACGTTAACTTCCCCCTTCCTTTCCTCGCTTCTTTCAAGTTAATTCCAGGACACAAGTGGTAGTGAGGGAGGAGAGAGACTGAGCAAAGACAAATGGAACGCACCCCCTGTTTAACATGCCCTCTTTGACTCGCCCTGGGCACTCCTCCTCCGGGGAACCCCCGCTGCCATCTTAAGTGCCGTTCCATTACCCTGAAAACTCCAGTGGATGTTTTGTGAGATCAAGCCTTCAAGGGCAGAGGGAGAGAACCGGAATGCTTTGTGAATTCATCTGCACAATGCACCATGGGAGATTAAGTGATAAGTAGGCATAAGTAAACAAGCAGTGTTTCAAGGTTTCAGACTTAAAGGGTCAATGTGTAAAGATCTCACCAGAGTTTTAAATATTCAAAAAAAGAGCTAACATTATCAACAGAGTGTGAAGAAGTTACAGTGTTGACGTTATATGTCAGAAACGTCTATGTGTTGAGCTGCAGAGATATCTAGTGAAATGAGCATGTTAACCAGCTAGCCCCGGCCCGTCCTGGCGATAGTGAGTCACTGTAGAGTCCAGTCTGCCCTCAGTCCAACATGAGAGGAGAAAGAAGTAGAGCTGCCGCCTAATCCCATTGAAGATACCAACACATTCTCATTCCCAACTCGTCAAATACCACCGTTTGGTCAGTGTCCCTCGGCATCAGAGACCGATGCACGGGGTACCCTTCTTGCGTTACTTTTTGATGTTTCAGGGACGGTGTGTCAATATACGTTTGTTACATGTATTGTGTCCTTTCAAAATAAACCTTGTTTTTACAGGAAGTTAGGTTTGGGCAACACAACCACTTAGGTAGGGGTTAGGAAACGGTCTTGGTTGACATTAACTTCACTGACTAACGACTCACGTGAATCAGGGGACTGACGGTACTAACGTTTCGTCCTCCCCGCCACCAGAAGGCTGCTTCGCCGGGAGGAGAGAGGGCACGGACGGCCCAGAGACAAAGGTGTGGGTCATTTTCTCGTTCCTGCCACTTTGGATTTACGGACTGTACAGACCCGGTTAGTGTCACAGTAAACACACAGATGGCTATCATAAACCATTCTCTATTCCACACAACAAGATTATAACACAGCAGTGTTATTTTGACCAGCTCTCAGAGTTTCAGCATTTGGCTTGAATTTTGTGTATTCTTGCCCTTGTGACGGCCCCGGGGCCTCTTCCAGGGCTTGTATGCTGTTTGGTGCTGTGTTGTGTTGTGCCCGTGTGTATTTCAGTGTTCCTGGTCCCTGGTTGGTTGGAGCTGGAGGTGATCAAGTGATCAAGTGTTTGGAGACAGCCGGCCACTGTTTCTCTGGTCTATAAGACCCGACCCATCCTGATAGTCTGTGGACTTCATTCCCCTGGCACCACCCTGGGTGCTATGTCAGAGTTTGCTTTGTTGTATAGTTTCTTTAAAGGACCCATATCGTGCTCATTTTCAGGTTAATACTTATAGTTTGTGTTTTTAATAGAACATGTTTACATGCTGTAATGTTCAAAAAACACTTTATTTTCCTCATACTGTCTGCCTGAATATATCTGTATTTACCCTCTGTCTGAAACGCTCCGTTTTAGTGCATTTCAACGGAATTGCGTTGCTAGGCAACAGTTTGGGTCCATATTTACTTCCTGTCAGCTGATGTTATTCACATCCACTGCAACAGGAAATAAACTGGGACACATTTAGAATGTTTATGTTTAAAACTGTGTAATGATCTATATAATTGTATATTTGTGACATCACAAATGGACAGAAATCCTAACGGCTTGTTTCAAACGCAGTTTCTGAATACGGGCTGTGTGTATTTCTCCGTATATTGAGTGTTTTGATAGTTTAACAGTATTTATATAACACTTAAACCTGCTTTATAATATAAAAGACATGCAAATCTCACTTTTTACAATATGGGACCTTTAAACATGCCTCAAGTTATCCTGGCAGCATGTTTTTCTGTCAGTTTAAATTGTTACCATTCATATTTTGGTTACCTCTGTTAACATAATTCACTTTTGTTAAATAAATCTCTTTGTAGTTACTCCCTCGCGTGTTGCTTCGTCATTTGTTATGGTCCCCGAGACATGCCATAACACCCTGCTGTTAGTTAGTAGTTGGCTTTTTTTTTTTTATAACTGTACACTGTAAATTTAGATTGTATGGACCTAGTAGTAGAGGTAAAATGCTGCGCCCTATTTCTTTAGAGCATGTGGTCGGATCTCACACATTGCACCTTTAAGCAAATGACCCATCTGCAATATTGTGCATGCCCAAATGTAAGGGCATTTTATTTGAAAACCTCTGCTCCCATTAGACCCAGCAGTCCCTCCTGCTCTGCAAGTGGCATCATGCATGACATGTGCTGCTACTAAGTGCTGAGGGGAAAGGGGAGGACGTGGTAAACAACTGAAGGCAGCATATGCAGCGGTGTCAGCTAACTGAATGTGTTTTTTTATTTCCTGTGAATCTAGGAGGGAAGATGTGAGTCCAGCTTTCAGAATTCTGCCTGACTCAATTTATGTTGATGCAACGTGAAGTGGTTTTAATGTGTGCACTGCAGCGTTAAATTGTGGCATGAGGATAAATCAAGACATAAATGACAGAAAAAAACAATGTGTAAAAAAGGATGTATGTAAATCCACTACAACCCCCGTCAGTGTTGAAGACAAATGCTTATGCACCCACCATCCCATCCCTCTTTAATGTCACGCTGCCTCCTGCATTCGACAAAGATAGACCTTTCTCACAGCGGACATTTTGACTTGTCATAACAAGGAAAAGCACAGGTGAAATTAATAACATAAAGAATGGCTGTGTTCTATTAATGTGAGCTAGGTTCAGAATCCTCGTAACTCACAGACGTGGCTAACGTCGCACAGCAGCTCATGAAATAGTCACAAAATTGAATGTAGGCTATCAATTTGTGTACATAGACACAAATTTCTTCCAGAATTATTTTAACCCGAACCAACTGAGTAGTTTTTGTCATGTAACTTCCGTACTTAAGTTACGCCACTTCCAGTGTTATTTAAACACAAACTGCGATCTTTTCCTAAACCTAATTAAAAGGTTTTGTTGCCTAAGCCTAACCAAGTCGATCTCTTCCTAAACCTAAGTAGTTTTATGCCTAAGCTTAACCAAGTCGATCTTTTCCTAAACCTTATTAAGTGGTTTTGTTGCCTAAGCCTAACCAAGTCGATCTTTTCCTAAACCTTATTAAGTAGTTTTGTTGCTTAAGCCTAACCAAGGCGATCTTTACCTTAACCTAATTAAGTAGTTTTGTTGCCTAAGCCTAACCAAGTCGATCTTTTCCTAAACCTTATTAAGTAGTTTTGTTGCCTAAGCCTAACCAAGGCGATCTTTACCTTAACCTAATTAAGTAGTTTTGTTGCCTAAGCCTAACCAAGTCGATCTTTTCCTAAACCTAATTAAGTAGTTTTGTTGCCTAAGCCTAACCAAGTCGATCTTTTCCTAAACCTAAGTAGTTTTGTTGCCTAATCCTAACCAAGTCGATCTTTTCCTAAACCTGATTAAGTTGTTTTGTTGCTTAAGCCTAACCAAGTTGATCTTTTCCAAAACCTAAAGCTGAACATTTATTTTTGTTTATAAGTTTATAATAAAAGGCTTTTAGAAAAATACTTAATTGCAAAAGTGACTTTTTTTATTATTATTTATGAACACAGATAGCATGCGCGATTCAGTTAAGTAGAATGTTTATGAAAAGGATATTTTTTTAGTTCAATTGCTAAGTTTTTGTTTAGAAAATGTCCTCTGGAAAATCTGGACTGAGTTCTAATTAATTTATTTGTAGGAGCCATTAGCTCCATACGTAACATTTTCTACCATTTATACATATGCATGTATTTAATGAATTTGCACATACTAATGATGTTAGTATGCTGCGTGAAGAATTTGTTTTCACATCCATGCATTCCGTACCCATCCACCATGTGTCATCAGTGTTCACGCTGCTCTGCGTACCTGCTCCTTATTATTCTTCAGCACCAGTGACCTGCTGCCTGCCCCCGACAGCTGCACCTCATTACCCCACTAGTCTCCTTACATGCAGGGTTTCTCTTAGTCAAATGTCACATCATCCCAGGCTTCTTGCTTCTCCTTTGCCCTGTTTCTATCTGAAATTGGGGCCAATTCCTACATACAGTATCACAGCAACCAATCTAAAGCACAAAAGTATAATTTGACATGTGGTTGAGACATAAAAACCTCTCAGTCTCTCTCTCCGATGTGATGCCTGAGAGAGCTCAGCACACTGCAACTTCAGCGGTTTTGATCCAGATTCAAATGCATGTGTCTCTTGAGCTAACACAAAGCTGTGTTATTAGGTGATGCTGTGTGGGCATTACATTGACCAACAGCCAAATGGAAGGCACGTGGCACGTTTTCATTCTGACTCTGCGATATATTTCACAATCATTAAGTTTTAAGTGATTGATTCAAGAACCCCACGTTTATCTACATATGTCCTCACAATTACCTCCAATGTAGACATCTTCTCTGATGTTGGTCATTCATTGCACAGGCTGGTCCCATACACCGTTCATAGCTAAGCCTACGAAAAGTAATGTACTGTATTATGTGAATATCCCACAAAATAAATTTGTGTGTGATTGAAGTGGCAGTAGGCAGTATATTTTTGGCATCACTGGGCAAAAATTCCATAATAACCTTTCAGCATATTGTAATTCAAGTGTTCCGAAAGATAACTAAACTTCTGCACCTCATCATGACTCTGTTTTCAGGCTTTAAAAAAATCTAACCCGTGACGGAAGACTTTGACCAATCACAGGTAATTTCATTGAGAGAGCGCTCCTATTGGCTGTGCTCCGGTCATGTGACCAGAACTTGGCGTTCCTTCACCAGATTTCATAGACAGCAGCTGAACAGCGGACCTCAGATCAGCTCTTACTGCTTTTTTTCCTCCGGTCTGTGAAATCTTGCAGATGCTGTTAGGAGCACCGTAGGACACAGAGGCACATCATTTTTTTCAGGTTACTTGTACTACTGTCACGATATAGCAACCGTTTTATGAAATAACTTTTTTTAATCATATTTGCTCCAATCTCGCATACTTCAGCTTTAATGTAATAGTGAACCAGGAAATATAAAGAGCGGCGAACCAGACTTTCACCCAGGAGAACGCTGTTTGTGTCACATGTGAAACCAGAATTCAATGTTCATTTATTGGTCACATAATTTACATGCTTAAGTACACTTTTGTTTTGTTGCCTAATCCTAACCAAGTCGATCTTTCCCTAAACCTAACTAAGTAGTTTTGTTGCCTAAGCCTAATCAAGTCTACCTTTTCCTAGGCCTTACAAAGTAATTTTGTTGCCTAAACCTAACTAAGTAGTTTTTTTGCCTAATCCTAATGAAGTCGATCTTTTCTTAAACATATCTAAGTAGTTTTTTTGCCTAATCTTAACCAAGTCAATCTTTCCCTAAGCCTAACTAAGTCGTTTTTTTCCTTAAACCTAACTAAGTAGTTTTTGTTAGCCTAAACTTAACTAACTAGTTTTGTTCCCTAATCCTAACCAAGTCGATCTTTTCTTAAACCTATCAAAGTAGTTTTGTTGCCTAATCCTAACCAAGTTGATCTTTCTTATTTACTAAGCCTAACTGAGTAGTTTTGTCTAAATCTAAGGAAGTTCTTTCCTGTGAAGACTAAATTTTATTTGTAAGACTGTATGAATGTAACAAGTGTAAATTGACACAAGTTGCTTGACATTCGTAGGAAAACAAACTCAAAAGGAAGAACACCATTTTCGAAAGATATCATACGAACCGTTGTATGAGTATTTGTTGCATTGCTATGCTATGCTGTATAATTGTACTCTTTACACCTACAAGTACAAGTGAGTGTGGAAAAGGAGTCATTGTTTATGTAGCAACACATAAGAGCAGGGCCATTTATTCTGAAGGGCCAGGTCCCTATTCTTCTCACTGTGTGTAATTATCCATCTATCATACTGTAAGCATTTCAGTTAAACAATGATTCAATGTTAGACAAACTGATTTCTACTAAAATAGACACATGTAAAGTGAGTACAAATCCAGCCAACATTCCACAGGGATACAGAAGTGCAGAAACATGTTACTGTAAACATTGTTTTATGGTAATTATGTGTGACAGACGTTTGTCAGATTTGTGTCAAACACCAGTCTGAATGTGACAGACGCAGACTCTCCCACGCACACATAGTTAGTCACTGCCACGTGTATTTTATGCAGCTTTGTGTGCGCCCAGTGGTAATGTAGCAGGTTGCATTGTGGGTACATGCCCTCCACCCATGTCATTTCCACACCAAGCAAATTATTCTAATATGGGAGCATGAAATTATCCCTTTAGGGAGAGACCGCATGTACTCAATCAACCTTGCTAAGACAGCAGAGAGGCTGGCTGACCCTGTGTGTGTGAGATTGTGTGTGTGTGTGTTTCATCCCTCAGGTTTTCAGTTCTAGCCTCCTCATCCATCCACATCTGCCATCAAATACAATTCACATCAAGCTGAGAGGCTGCTCTTGTCTAAGAGGGATGTTTTTTTGGAAGGGTTCAACAGTTAAAGGGTTCAGGGCCCGAGCACCGAGTGGTGCGAAGGCCCTATACTCTAATCGCTAGGAATTATTTTTTTCCTTTGCGAACCTCGATTGTATTTTTGAGGGGCTACGTACGGGTGCTCTAAAACTCATGAAACACGCATCAGAAGTGTCGAAAATTGATATCTGGGTCTCTGGCTTGGGCGTGGTAAAATGGCCCCTTTAACAGTTTTCAGTTTTTTTCAGTTTTTTCAAGTCAAAGCCCCCACGTTTGCAAATGATGTAGATGAACGAAATTTGGTAGGCAGATGTAATATTTCCAGACTTTTAAAATAAAAGAAGCCTCTTGGAGGTATAATATTTTTTTAATCATATTTGCTCCAATTCTACCCACTGCTGCTTTAATAGTACCACTACTGCTGAAATTGTCGTTCTTCTTCCAGACTTTTTTTGGTGGCATCTCTAATTCTTGGGCATGTACCAGGCTATTTGCACACGGTTAACCTGCCCTTATATATAGTGTTTTGGGGGGCGTTACCTATGCTAATAACAAACAATCTGCCCCACGCCAGTTTATTAACAAGTGGGATTCATCATCCAGCACACCTGGGTAATAGCAGACTTGAACGGTTAAGAATGTTTGTTGCATCTGGAGTTGACTTCTCTTATTTTTTCTCTTATATGAAAGAAATTTAAGAGAATTTTACTGCATGAGGCACATGTCACATGAGATTGTGTTTCCCTCAGAGTTGTGACCTTGAGATCTCCGAAAAAGGCAGAAGACTTTGGTGAGAAAAATATGCTCCTCTGTGTCTTTATTTAGCCGCTAACGTTATGTGACAGGACAACCTTTCCCCGCCGTCCTCCATTAATGTGAGAAATGAGCAATCCGGTCTTAATGAACATATTGTACAAACCCTGGTTTAACTGATGCAGCTTTTCAAAGTCTGATGTTGATATTTTTTTTTCTCGAATGAGGCTGCCAATAGTTGTTAGAAGAAAAAGACTTGATTTGAGCTCCCGACACACAACCACTAATCAATTGTGGTATGATGTAAAAGTCAGATCTTTAATCAAGGCACGATACCAACTCGATGCATAAATACACAAGCTAATAGTCACAGAGTAACATTTGGCCCAAGCTTGAACAACCATCTACAACACGTCATGTATGGAAGATATAGGACATGTGACGTACACCCTTACGCCCGGGCACACTGCCTGCATGAGCAGCACGGCAAAATTACTTCAGTTTCTATGTCTATATCCGTAGAATATGTCACAGACATGAAAAAAATAATTATATATAATATAATATATATATATATATATATATATATATATATATATATTATATATATATACAGTATATATACTGTATATATACTGTATATATATATATATTATGGCATGCCATTTAGGAAATTATTATATATATATATAACATGGGAAATTTGAGAATATTGAATGAAATTCTGAGAATATTGAATGAAACTCTGAGAATATGGAATGAAATCTGACATCATCAAGGCCCTGCTACCATCTTGGTTTTAGGTCATTACCCGTACAGATCTTGATGCTGCTAGACGTGTGTGCCACTATGAGCGAGTCAGCACGAAATCTAGTATTAACAATCCTAAGTAATGAGGAGATACCGTAATTAACACCCTGGCGAAACTTCGTACCACGGGCCATATAATAATTTCCTAAACGGCATGCCATTTCATATATATATATATATATATATATGTTATCATGTGTGCAACAATAAACTGTCATAAAATAACAATAAATTATAGCATTAATAATAATTAGTAAACATTCATTATCATTTCATTGTTTGTTAACAGTAAAATAACTATTAACTAAGTTTAATTAACTATCAATTTAACATTTATAAATGATGGTTATTATAAAGTGTTACCTGCAGACCTCATAGTCTGTGATATGACACAGAAGACGGAGATAGTGTCACAAATGTTACTGCATTGAAAAGACTTTTAAAGCTTTTAATCTATCTATCCGTAACCGCTTATCCCATTCGGGGTCGCGGGGCTGCTGGAGCCGATCCCAGCTGACATTGGGCAAACTTTAGCTAGTAATACATTATTTATTGATTTATTGATTTATTTTACAGTAGAAAGTCTAAGTTTTTTGGGGACCGATCATAGCTCTACCATGTACATGTCTTCCTTTAAAACTGCGATAACAGATTTTTTGGGCCACCTGGGGGCAGCAGAAACAAGCTGTGAACCCAAACAAACATATCACTTTTTAAATTGATGATTAACTTGAAGAGTTACCTGTTGACACATCCAACAGTTATAGAGCAACATTACCATTCATTCCGACAAGTTGTGGGCTGAACAGCTGAACAATGAGCACAAACTCACAATAAAGCTCTATAAAGCCAAGGTGGGCTGCAGATTCAGGTGCATTGCATTGTCAATTTATACATTGTTATTATAAAAATCTCAAATATAGCTGCTTAAGTCCCTGTGTGTGGGTTGAATTCTATAAATACCACTGTTTTTATGCTATGCCCTTGTTAACACTGCAGTATATACACACTGACAACTGGATACAGATGTGTGAAAGCATATTTATCCTGATGCTGATTTCCATTCTCTTGCTAAATAGTGGTTAGATTATAATACAAAACATCATTAACTACCTCATTTGTCAGTTTGCGGATCACCTTCTGCGGTCCTGCAGAGTCAAAAGCCTTATTTCTCCTCCTAATTATGTGTTTATAATACGGGGCGCTGTGGTGATGGAAAGGCCCATTTTATCGTTCCTTTTATTCTCTGTTCTTTTTCACTTCCACATGTCAGTTCACCTCAGTTATATTGTGTGTTATTCATAGCCGATAATGTCACCTCACAGGGACAATTCAAGTTCCATTTTGGCCGTTGTTCTGTCAGGAAATTGACTGAATCACTCATTTTGGAAAAAATAGCCGCACTCTTTTTTTTGCTGCACAGAGGATGGACTTCTATATTCATTTCCACTTCTGATAATACACTCTATTGTTCCCAGAAAATGGGAAGTGAAGGTGGTGGCGATGGAAGTGAAAAGCGCACACTACAAGGAACCAGCAGGAGGATGACGCTGCTTCCTGATTTAATAGATTGCCATATGTGGTCCACCATCCAAAAGTCATTTAATGCTTTTACATGCACACCGCAGCCTGATTGAAGTGAATAACAGCAGATTAAAGCAGTTTGACTGAGCCATTTACATGGTTGGAAGTAACCTAATTTCCCCAATTTTCATTTGAGCTTTGCTCATTGCTTGAAGTAGAAAAAAAATAAGTGCCAGTACTCCTCTTATTCACATGTGTGTATCGGCTGGTATCAGCAATCTCTTGTGACTTATTCCTATGTATTTATTATTTCTTTAAGCATGTTATACTGTGTGTTAGGAAGTCAGACCAAAGTAGTGGCTTAAAGAGTAGGAGGCAGACTAGGGAAACATTGTCCAGTTTTCAAAAATGGTGTTTTTATTTACAGTGCAACCCGTACACGTGTAACAGAATATATATCAACAAAAAAAATAAAAATAATTCGGCTTAACTAAATACAACTCAACTCAGGACAAATAACTTAAAGTAACCAAACGTGCACACATCTACACGCAGAGATCCTACCCCCGTACCAGCCCAAAAACAATGGCTTATATAGTCTCCTCAATGCTAAGAGTCACTCTTCAGCAGGCTGTACCATCTTGCCAGGAAACCCAGACCCTTCTCTGAAAAGAGTTAAGACTTCTCACTAAAATTAGTAGTACAACACTTCCACACATCCCCTACATCACATACCTTTGTAACCATAGTTAATCTGCTTTTTCCAAATTACCCTTTTTATTAAAATTGGACTAACCACATTCACTACACCTGACATCTTATAGGTTATCTTCTCAGACTTGACAAAACTCCTCCAGAGACACAGAACATCAGCATGTTAGCATTGTAAATGTGAGCATGTTAACATCATTGTGTGAGTGCAGCCTCAGAGCTGCTAGTCTAGCTAAAATTATTAAAAAAAAAATTAAAAAAAACATTGGAACTATTTAGAAACCGTATACGTGAAACAAATCATTTGTGTTTATGAAACTTGTTGGCAGTACATACATGACACAAAGCACTACGGTGACCTTATTGAGCGATTAATGGCAAAACGTTTTAAGAAGTGCGTTCAACTTCCCAGCTAGCTAAATGCAAAGGCTAGCAGTAATACCCATGAGTAGGGTATTCCTAAGACCCTAGAGTTTTCAAAACCAACTTTTTCCCCTCATTGTCATTCATCTTTCTACAATTGCAAAGTTTTACTTTAAACTTGCAATATTTAATTACTGCACTGTAATAATATAAATAATAATAATTAACACAAATTTTAGCAACATTTTTTTTTTTTTTAAAAAAAGCTTCATGCATCTCTTTCCATGAGATGCTTAATGGACTGAGTAGTTCCAGCTCATTCTCATTCCCAGGACTTTGTCATGGCAGTCGGAGTTCGGTGCCAACGCACAAGGCACCCTTTAGCGAAGGTATGACAGGCACCAGGTGTTCCATTAACTATAATGTAAAACCATTCGTGGCAACAGTAAACGCTCCGAGAAAGTGCGCCAGGAGTGTAACGACGTAGATTAGAGAACGGGAGGGCGGGAGGGGGATGTGGATGGGTCCAACAAACACAGGGCTTTCATCCAGGAGGTTTGTGTCCCGTGCGTTAAATTTCACTTTTGTTCGTGTCCTGTGTTCACAACGTTCAGTGTCATTTTCAATGTACAAAAGTAGTAGTTTTAAACCAAACCATGTAGTTCTTTTCTAAACCTAACTATAGTAGTTTTGTTGCCTAATCCTAGAGTGACGCCAAAGGTAACTATAGTGGTTTTGATGCCAAAAATAAAGTGACGGTATATGACGAGTTTCAATGAGAACGTGTTGGTAGTTCTGTGCGTCCCCATTTACCTTGCAGTGTCATTGGGAACTCCAGTAGTCCGCACACATATGACATGACTAAGCAACACCAACTTTTCCATCTTCCCTCCTCTGGAATCCTCTCGCATTAGTTCCAGTGGGGGGGCCGGCGCCTCATCGAGACTGCCGGACACACCAGCGCCAAATCAGTTTTAGGTTGGATAAGTCCTTTCCTCAAGGGGCTCCAAATCCCCTGAGTCATAACTCTTGTTTGGATTGCAAGACTCGAGACAGAGAGGATACAGTAAGTCTGTCAGCATTGGTGTATGGCTGAGGTGTCAGCTGAGGTTAGTTTTGAGTTGTTTGAGTTATGGCAGGGAATGAGATCAGTTTTTTAAATTAACATCCTTGTTCTGGGCACTTCAACACGTCAGGGAATGAAGGTATTGTTTTTCTCCCACTCACCTCGAACATTGTTTTATGAAGGATTAGAAGTCAAGCTCTGAGAAACTGTGATCATTTTAAATTAGTTTTAGACAGAGGTTAATAGGGAATATGGTCGAACTGACGTCATGCCTATTAGAGATCTTGAATCACGGCCACCTGACAGACATCCAAATGTAACCCTTATTTACAACTAAATGGAAATTACCACCTTTGTTGAAATAAAATTTTTTCACTCAGAGACAATTTATGGACATTTTCTCCATGACAACTGAGTGGTTAAGCTCATGAATCCTCAGAGGAGACCCAATTCCAGTCAAAGGAAGGAAACTGGAACAGAGATCAAAGTGTGTATTGTTGGAAAATACAATAGAATTTTTATATATGAGATTTTTAAGTTAAGATGGAAAAATGAATATGAAACGTTAATGACCCCTGTAGGGAAATCAGGCTGCCACTATTCGTTTTATTGCTGCAGGTTGCTATGCAAAAACCCAGTATGGCAAAACTTCAGTGGGAGTTTTTACAGCTGGCCAGGAATATATCCCACCTCCTTTTATTGTTGCCAGACAACCATTATTAAATCCACACTGCCACCAAAAGAAAGTGGCTAATATTTTCACATTTTCAATATGTCAAGATGCTTTTTTATTATTCTTGTTTATCCCAGAAATTAATTTCCAAAGCACACAGATACCATTTGAAACAAGTGATACTTGTGCAGAAAAGTCAAGTATGTTATCGCTCGTAGCACACCGTCAGTGGAATTACTGGCACACTTACCGACTCCAGCCTCCGGGCTAAGCACCAGCTCCATCACATCTATGAAGTACTAACCAGAAAATAACATGCAGTTTATCATCTATAGTAGTGCATGTCACATCATCATCATCAGCAACAGTCTCAGTATTATATATCCTACATAGTGCCAATCTGATATAAAATAGTCAATCTGTTTTCTCGTGTAAAAAGGTGAAAAAGGTCTGCTGTAACCACAGAGTAAAAAAATTAAAAACTCCACAGTATATATGCATCCAGGCAAATCCTTTTCTACACTTTATAGAAGTAAGCTTTGCTCACACTGATTCCAAGTTTATAGGCTATACATTTATAGGTCATTTTTATTTCACTGTACCGTAAAAGTCCGATCTGTTTCCTCAGTAAAAGTATTTCCTGTTAAGTTTATTTTCATTCATTCAAAGCCTATCGCTCCTTTATGGAGCATAGGCCTTTGACCACAGTCTACCAGAGTCTTCTGTCCTGGGCTTTCCTCTCCAGTTGTTTCCATGTCAGCCCACTCTGTTTGATGTCCGAGTCAAGGTCCCTGCGCCAGGTGTTCTTGGGCCGGTCTCTCCTTCTTTTGCCTTGTGGGTTCCATCTAAGGGCCCGCCTGGTGATGCTGGTACTGGGTAGAGTGTGTGGCCAATCCATCCCCATCTCCTTCTCCTGATCTCTTCTTCCACAGGTTTCTGACCTGTTCTCTGCCAGAGACGTTGTTGCTGACGTTATCTAGTCAGTGGATGTTTAAGATCCGCCTCAGGCAGTTGTTTATGAATGTTTGTGCTTTAGTTACTGTGGTCTTGGTTGTCCTCCACGTCCCTGAACCGTAGAGGAGTATTGGTTCGATGTTGGAGTTGAAGAGTCTGAGCTTTGTTCGCCGGCTGATTTCTTTGGAGCTCCAGATGTTCTTAAGTTGTATGAATGAAGCCCTTGCCCTGCCGATTCTGGCTCTTATCGATTACACTGCTGAGGTATGTAATGGCTTCTTCTTCTCCAAGTGCTGTTCCTTCCAAGCTCAGAGTCTGAGTCTTCGCTGGTTGTGTTGACCTTGAGGACTTTACTTTTCCCTTTATGGATGTTGACGCCTATTTGTGATGATGTGTCTGCCAGTATTCTTGTCTTTTCCTTGCATCTGTTGTCGACAACAGATGTTAAGTTTATTATTAAGGGCATTTTTCCAGTTTTGCTGCTTAAATTCTCAAAGTCTAACGGTATTTGCAGTAGTGGCATTTAGTGTGCTCATGGATGCATTCCCATATACAGGGTGGGACCTGTTCCATAAGTTGCTTTAGTTAGATAAATCATCATTATGCATGGACAGGATTTCCAGATTTTAGAAAACGCAGACATCATATTTAGGGTATATTAATTATTTGGGGTATTATATTGTTGTGGTACTTCAGGCATCACAGTGATGAACATTGTACCCTACATGTGGCGGTATCTAGCGGTGAGGTGAGGAGATTGCAACCAGCTGAAGCTTCTCATTAATTTATTCCTCACCAGTTCTGGATGCTGGAGTCTGAGTACCTTATTCTAAAGTGTTAACTTTGCAGCACATAAGTAGGTCAGCCTTTCATTTGCCAGAGCCGCCAGATGGTCAGTCTTTTCCATGCAGGTGAGTCAGCACAGCGGCTTGACAACATCTACAGTCCTATAATTATGTCTTTTGTACTCAAAACATGTCCTCGTCCTTGGGAATATTCATCCCAGGCCTACTTCATACTAACTCAGACAGAGCAGATGCTGTCATTAAAGCCCATCTGAATATTACAGGTCAGTGGCTTCAGATTAATTCTTAGTTTTTATCTCTTGAGTAGATTCATGTCATTTTTCAATTCACACATTTCAGAGCGGTGACTCCCCCATAATTGTTTACAGTGTCCAATGAATGTGGTGTAATAGACTAAGTAAATACTGCTGAAATGATAATAATATAATGATTAAATTATGTTTTATGACTGCTATTAGGTCCGTTTAACCTCTATTTAGCCAAATTAATTCTTCCATAATCAACGCTGTCTTTTCTTTTTTTAAAGAACTCCCTCCTCCACACTTCCACTGTTACACACATTCAGTCTTGGCAGCTGCCAAGATGTTTTAATATGTTTTTAGCCATGCTGGCTGCATGACAGACATTCATGGTCACCAAAAGATGAAGCCACCTACAGGAACTTTGATGAACCTTTGACATTTCCTCTAGCACCACCAGCAGGCGGGAGGGAAGTATCTCTCTACCTGTAACATTTATGTTCAGACCATAGGTACCGATTTTTGTTTTTGCTCGTTGGTGACCAAATTTTGTGAATCTCGCCAAGGTGATGATTGTCACAAAATCCCTTTTTATTGCGCTTGCTTTAGTAATTATGAAGAAAATGCGATACTTCTCTGCTACAAATAACAACCGGCTACACCACAGGATTTTGTGAGACTGTGGTGGGTGGACCTTGGAACCTCTAAAGTGGGTCCGGGGCATTATGAGGCTAGATCTATGAAGAACTTGACGGGTCAGGTGGGTTGCCAACAGGAGCACTGTGGAGCCACGAGCCACCTTAAACCTCACATCTTTCCATGCTGACCTAGAGCCGGTCACAGCAGAGCCAGCCAGAGCAAGGCCGCATTAAAGTACAATGGGCCCCGGGGCTGCAACTTTTTCAAGGCTTTTTCAAGGCCCCCCTCCCTCACACACACAGATGGAGAGAGTGTCTATGTTACCGTGTCAATGGAGAACCTCCTTCTGTTTATGAGCGTCAGTTGCCTCTCTCCCCTTCACTCACTCAGTCAGTCAGTCAGTAGGAGAAACAGATCTCACTCAGTCAGATTTACAGCTGCTAGCTCCCCCTTTTTTTTCCTCCCCCTGGCAACTCGCGTTGGAGTAAAAAGCCCCGCTGCCGTCGCGTCTTTACGCGCGGAGCATCCTGTTACACGCCTGGCAGCACTTCTCCCTATAAATTTTATGTTTGTGCCTCATGGGCCCTTTCCCCGTTGTCAGGCTCCGGGGCTTGAGTCCCGGTAAGCTCATGCATTAAAACGGTGGTGCCAGGGAGAGGTCCCACGAGGGGATCCTCATCTCCCACACCGAGTTCAATCCCCCAGGCGGACCCACCCGTGGAGAAGTGTACAAATATTTTCGGTTCATTCTGAAACTGTGGTGGGTCGAGGTAATTGATGGGAAACACTGGGCTACACCATACCAGCGCACAGTCTGGAGGGGGCAGTAGGCTATTTACATACACATTGACCACAACATAACACTATGACACTCAGAGCTGTAACAATTTTAATTGGATGGTGATTCGTAATACAGTAATAGTAGTAGGCTATAAATAGATGATTTTTTTAAGATGCCATTATATTTATTTATTTATGTATCATTTATTTTTTGTTCAGCCTTCTCGGTGGGTGCTCAACCTTTTCGTTGGGTGCTCGAGCACCGGAGCACCTACCTGATCGGCGCGCATGGTTCAGACATTCATGGTTCCCAGAGGATGAATCCTACTGACTTGCTCCCTCAACTTCCCATCTAGAGTGGAGTGGATTAAGAATATTTTTATTTAATTATTTAAATGTAATTCAGAAAAAAAAGAACAACCTTTACCCCTATTGGCCCATGAGAAATATTTTTTAAAAATGAAGCAGCTGATTCGTCACTGCTACCAGACAGGATAGCGGCAATATGTCAGAAAGAAAATATGATGGCGGAGCACAAAAACGGAAAGCACAATGGCTGAAGGAACACCGAGATCGAGTAAAGGCTGTCTCAAAGTGTGTGTGTGTGTATGCTCTCTGAGTGTGTACCTTTGGGCCGTGGAATATTCCATCCACACTTTTACACATGGCATGATGAGAAGGGGGCCCCACACAAAGAGTAGCCTCGGGACCCCTCACCACCTTAATCCACCACTGCATCTAGCATACGTTGACCAGACGTCACGGTTTGTCTGGGACTGTCCCGGTTTCAAGCTGATGCGTCCCGAGTCCCGACAAATATCTGTACAATTCACAATTTAAATGATAATATTATACTTACATGGACGTTTAGCATTAATTAAAGTGTGCGCATGAGATAAGTGTATATACAGAGAGCCAGCACAGCGCACCGCTGTAGTTTTGAACCACAGAACCCTCCGTGCTTATGTGCACATCAAACGTGTCGTTTTGTTTAATTATTCTACACAGTTCCTTCTGCGCATCAACAGGCATTTGCACCGCTTATAACTCCCTCAGGGACCGCCTGTTCCGTCTTTCACCCGGTGTCGCCATCCTGGCCAAAATTTCGTTTGAGTTCCACAATTTTAATTATCATAGTCTGAGACAAAACAAGTTGAAAAATAATGTACGTAGTCCCAGACAACAATACGTTTCCTCTGAGGGAAACTCTCTACAGGACTCCCAAACTGTCAGTGCGTCATGAGGAGGATAGTCCTGTGATTAAAGGGGGAGAAAGTGGTGAATGTGATAAGTCAGGATTGTCACTCACAGCCTCTAATGCTCCCCCCTATAATAATAACGCCTTCTTTCTGATCCCACTCCGTGCTCAAATGCGCCATAGGTGCGCCAAGTTAGCCATCCTGATGAAAACGCCTATGGTGCGTGCATATAAGCCTGCATGAACATGCAGGTCCCGGTTTGGAGGTTTGAAAATATGGTCACTCTAATCTAACACTGTGCCTCAGTACAACAGAGCTGCAACTACGGACTTAAAATCTGAAAAGTAACTTTAGCTCTCAAATAAATAGTGCAATATTCTAATCTGTAATGTTATAGAGTGGGAGAATGTTGTTTTTGTAGTGTACTAAACACAGCCTACTTATGAACTTAACACATAAGTATTCCATATTAACTCATTTGTATTCAGTTCTGCCCTTTCCAACAAGAACATCCTCCCACCACTGCTTCGCAGCTTTACTTCACGCTGTCATGTTCTGATAGGAGGTCAGGACTGTAGACTTTTTCTCTTCCACACTGAGGCAGCGGAGGTTTTGCTGATGAGTTGTGGGTGCAGGGGGAGGGAGGTGGAGACCTGCCAGTGACATCAGATAAGAGAACTAACCTGGAGTCTATTTTTACTTGTCATTTTTACTACCATGTTGTGAGGACAGTCATCACGGCAATAAAAAACTAAACTCTAAAACTGTCAAAGACCAGAGTTGGCTACTCAGGAGTGTAACAGCATGCCAAGCACCGTGGGCTGAGCCAGCCATGGGAACTGCCAGCCCACTGGTCCAACCAGTAACACTCTGATTCTCCTGTCAGCGCCAGACTCTGTTCACTCACTGGACTCGGTTAGTCTGTCTCACCGCACACTGTGCAGCTCAGGTTTCAACATGAGGCTTCTTATTTTTTTTTATCAGATCACGATATTATCAAATTTACTTTTTTATTGAACAGCGCTACCTTTTATGTAACCCATAATTACAAATATATAAAACCTTGAAGGTCGTGGGGAAAAGCAGCGCAACATAGTACAAAAGCTCAAGGAGACGGTCACTGTACGTGCATCGTGGAGGATTTGTTTATCTGCCAACCCGAAGGGCTTTACCATTCTGGATTATCAAGATGTGTCTCTGAAATGTTAAAAGGCAAAATAACGGCCAAGGTGCTGCAAACAAAAATCCCTTCAAAATAATGCAGACACACGCATACCAGTGCTGAGGTCCTACTTGACTGCTCATAATAATGTTATCTCTGTCTTCGTGGAATAAACAAACACAAGTTCAGATTTGGGCTTCTCTCTGTCTCCGGAGGAGCAGATTGGCTGATTAAAACATCATCAGCACATCACATCTCTTTATGTGTGGATTTGTGTTGCTTGTCGGGCCATCCGGAGTTTAATTAGAATATCCTGCAACACTTGAAATGTACAGTCCTGGTGCCGTATGACCCTTTTTTGGGGCATCTCAACAGTTTTCTGTTGTCCAAGGTAATTTTCAAGTCCAGCTGGCTCTGCCTGCCTCTGGGGGCAATATTCAGTAATCTTTTTTTATTTATTTTTTTGCTCATTATTTGATAAGTAATGTGTTTTTTGTTTTGCTTTTTTATCCTTGTCTTTTTTTTGCTCTAAGCTGCTGCAACAGTGAAACTTCCTGCCGATTGCCGATGCAAAATTCAGACCTGTAGCAGAGTTGGGATGCTGAGATTTTTCCATCCTCACCACAGTGATAATTAAATACACAATTACCTACTGTTTTCCATCTGCTGGTCCTCCTGTAATCCTGTCCAGGGTGACGAATTTTTTTTCTTCCGCGGGAAGAGCTGCTTCTTGGCCTATACTTTTTTATCAGTAAGTCAAATCCAAGATGTCAAAAATGGTGGTAGTCTGATAGATGGAAACATGCTAACACCAAAATATAGACCTGTTGGGAACCAATATGACAACAGACAAAGCCATCAGGAGAGCAAGCCCCGGTAATTGGGTATCGTGTCAGCCACAGATAAGGTACTGGTATTCATTTTTGAGTCCCGTTTTTTTAGCCTACAGATGAAGCCTAGTTCCAGCCGAATAGCAGCCAAATGCCAGGCGGATCCCATGGAGCCACTGGAGCCACTGGGAGTCCCCCCACATCTGACTTCAATTTGAGTTATGACTCCGAGATGGACTGACATTTTTGACTCAAATTCATTCCACGTGGGGTGCCCCGGTGGCTCACCTGGTAGAGCAGGCGCCCAATGTACCGAGGCTGAGTCTTAACTGCAGGGTTCGAATTTGACTCATGGCCATTTGCCTGTCCGCCTTTCTCTCTCCCTTTTTTTATCACTATCACTATCAAATAAAGTCTTAAAAGCCCAAAAGTTAATCTTGAAAACGAAAAAAATCACCCGGGGCAGTATTTTCTGTGTCACCTTCAATTCTCCGCCGCCTTTTTGCTTTCTCTCTTGGCTTTGTCCGTCCCGATTGTCCATTGTCATTTACCGACCATATCTTGTAAATGCCATCAAAAATGATGAGTTAAATAACCGAGGAGCACAATGAATATTTCATTCCCCAGCTCCCCCTCTAATGTTAATGCCGTCCGAATGGGGCCTGGGGGTAAGGTGGCTAAGGCTTCAAATTAGTCAGTCTTTATTTTTGGGAAACTGTCTAAATTACATTTGACTAATCTAAGAGCAAACTTAAGACTGTCCTTATACACTACACATCAGTTTAGATCTTTTTAAAACCGGACTCAGGTTTCAAAATATTCAAAAATTGGCTTATTTGCACATGTTTAATGAGGAAGGAAAGGCATTTAGCACATTTTTGCTCCATCAGTAAATTTATCACAGAAAACATAACAAGTTTGCCAAATTTCATAATTAAGGTGTTTAAATGACCAATAAATATAACCCTCAATTTAAGAGCAAGTAAACTGAACCTAATTAGATACAACCAAAGAGCCAACACTGTGTGCGCTCACATGTTGTAATGTAATTACTGAGCTGGCTGTTGGTGGATGTAAGATATGAGGATCCACAGCCTGAAGGGACAGCCACTGTCCCCCACCAATAACTGACATCCAGCTGTGACAGGATTCCTCTCTATCAACAGCCTGAGGCCACTCTCCAGCAGGACGCAGGAATTATGAGTTCAGCCCGGCCGCTTGGCGTCAATGTCGCAATATTGTCGCCACCATCAAAAACCACCAGAGTGCTGATGCTGCCTTTTTTTATATTTAGTTGACATACACTTCTCACATGAAACATCACTTTCATGTGCTGCTTTGAGAAGGCTGCTAACTGCAGAGAAAGCCAGGAGGATTCTGCAAGGCCTATGTGAGCAACCACAACATCCTACAGAGTGATGTTAATGATGCTGTTGATGGCACCAGTGCTGATGATGTTGAAGAGGCTGCACATGTAGATGGTACACAATGGACTGTCATTGACAACGAAGTGATGAGAGCTTCTGAGCGTCATGGACGGTTCAGTTTGAATAGTGCAGTGGAGCAGAGTGAATACAAAGCCAGGTCGCCAGAATTTTTTTTGATTATTGTACATTTCTGCAAACCACGGATACGTTGAATGTCAAGTTTTTTGTTTGTTTGAATGAAAACATTCAGTCAGGATAAGTGACATAGTATATCGAGCGAACGTTATTGAAATTTGCGTGGTATAATAAAGAGTATAACAAGCAAGAAAGTCTTCTCAGGTGGGAGGGGTGGTGGATGGGTCAAACAAACAGACTTTCACCAAGGAGACCACTGTTTGTATCCAGTGTGACACCAAAAGTAAACGTAACATTGTTTTACGTAACGTTGCTTTACATAACGTTGCTTTAGGTAATGTTTTTTTAGGTAATGTTTTTTTAGGTAACGTTGTTTTAGGTAACGCTGTTATAGGTAACGCTGTTATAGGTGACGCTGTTTGACGTAACGCTGTTTAACGCAATGCTGTTTTACGTAATGTTGTTTTACGTAACGTTGTTTTACGCAACGTTGTTTTACGCAACGTTGTTTTACGCAACGTTGTTTTACGCAACGTTGTTTTACGCAACGTTGTTTTACGTAACGTTGTTTTACGTAACGTTGTTTTACGTAACATTGTTTTCTGAACGCTGTTTTACATAACGCTGTTTTACGTAACGCTGTTTTACGTAACGCTGTTTTACGTAACGTTGTTTTACTAACGCTGTTTTACTAACGCTGTTTTACTAACGCTGTTATTATTTTCTTATGTAAGAAAGTCCGCTAAGGGCTTTGGGGTTGTTGTTTAATTACAATAGTTATGTCTTGACGTTACGTTGTTACATTATTATTCTAACTCTAACCATGATCTTTTTTCTAACCTTAACCAAGTAGTTTTGTTGCCTCAACCAAACCAATCGTATCACAACATTAGTTATTGTGCGATTCTGCAAGTGTGATACGAGGCTGATATGAAACGTATTTACGAAAACATATTTTTGGTTCAGAAATGTTGACATTCATCATATCCTGTGGCTTGCAGAAATGTACAATGCCAACATTTTTTCTGGCGACTGGGTTGGAATACAGCATTAATTTTATTTGTATATATACAATACAATCAAAAACACAAGCAATGCTTTTTATTCCAAAACGTTGCTTTCTTTTAATGTATTCAGTGTCAAAGAGCAGCACTCGTCCTGTATTTTGCACTGCCTGTGGTGTTTTTTTCTGATAAAATAATTCAAACTTCCAATTTCATTTGCAATGTGAGATGCTAATGGAGCAGGGCTGGCAGGATCAGGGCCTCGACTGAGGGCTGGGAGGAGGGTGAAAGAGGGGCAGGAGGAAGAGCACCAGCAGCAAAGGGAGCAGAAGCCTTGCCGTCAGCACCAATTGAACTGCTGGCCTTAAAATAAAAGTTATAGTTTTTAGTACATACAGTACATATCTTTGTTTGTGTCAATTTTCATTACTGATTCATTGTTTAGGTCAATTATCAAGTAAAAGTGCTGAACAGTTTCAGCTTTCAGCTTCTCATATGTGAGGGTTTGCTTTTTGTTATTGTCTGTTTTTTATGCCTCCATGACAGCGAAAGTTGTGGCCAGATGTATAATGTTTTTGGGTTGTCCCTCCGTCTGTTCCATTCTCGTGAACGTGATATCTCAGGAATGCCTGGAGTGAATTTCTTCACATTTGGCACAAACGTCCAAACAAAAGTATTGTTTGTTGGCCCCATCCACCTAACCTCCCGCCAGTCTTTTCACCCTTTAAACTACATCACCACAATCCCAACAAATGCACCATTTCTTCCTGTTTGAGTAACGTTTGTTACTCGACAGACCCGGTACCGGGTGTACATACTTGATTTTGGATTCTTTTGTTATCTTATTGTAATCTTATTTGTTATTATCTAAGTTTTACTTGATCATATATTATCATTATAATAAAACTACTCCATTTGGAGTCAAAATTTTACAATTTTGTTATATTTTTATTGATTTTACACTGTGCACAATGGTAGAATGTGATGATGCACAGGGTAAATGTCATGGCCAAAGGCTCCATTGTGTGCACATAGCCTCCTGTAGTGGATATCAGTAGTATTTTATAGTCAGATTCCCTCTCAAGAGGTAGAAAACCCATTTGGCACACCCAAAGGTATCCAAGTGGTCAAATGGAGAGTCCGCCTGGTCCTATGCTTACTAAAACCTTTGTAGAATCTATGTGCTTTGCGTTATTTATATCTGCTTTGGCAGAGTTGTAGTCAAGGAGTTGCTGAATGAAATCAGTGGCATCTCTGTGTGCTATAAAGGTCTTATCCACTGTCTAATCTAAAAAAAACATTTTAGGTAAGGATAAAAATGTAAATTTTTCATTTTGTTCATCAACTCAGACATAATAACAGTCACAATGTTACTTACACTGGGGAATTATCTGAGGTCTTACCTATCCATAGAGACCAAGATCATGCATATAGACCTGGTAGTTGTGGAGCTATTCTTGATGTTTGTCCAGGCAAACCACACCTTCCACCACCCTACGGCTTAAGAGGTTAAAAACTGACCAGCTATTTTAGGAAATTGCTGAGCCGTTTTTCAAAATGAAACTACATTATATGTTTGTGAAGCGTTTTAAGGTTTAACAGATTTACTCCTTCAGTAGGAACCAATGGGCTTGGGGTTGAGTGCCACAGACAGGGAAGGGAAGTCAGAACACTGATGAACACATCATTTGTTTGGGGCTTTTCATGTTCATGTTTTATGTTTCATGAAACATAAAGAATATCACCAGCCATTTACCTTGACTTGAAAGAAATTACATTATGAACATGGATGCGGGTGATGGAGTATTGTCCCAAACATATTTGAAACTACAGTTTTTTTCTGTTTAAGGCTTTTACCGAACAGTGGTCAAGCAACATTACACCTCTCGTGAAATACGGTTTAATATAATGGACAAAGACAGCATGCTCATAAAACAGTGTGTGTCGGCAGTGTCTGTGATGACAGTTGCAGTCCGCGGATTTTGTGTGACAAAATGAAGCACTTGAAAAAGCAGCGTGTCTCTTGAAAGGAAGGGGAACTCTTCGTGCAGCGGGAGGCAGCGGCGGCTTAAACAAAGAGCACGGCACACAAAAGAGAGTGTGACATTAATCATCGGCAGCGAGATAAAACCATGATATCAGTAATCACCTGCTGGCTGCTCTGCTGTGTGTGAGTTTGATTTTATTGTGCTCACTTATTCAATTATAATAGCATAGACTATGTATTTTAATAAAACTTAATCTGCTGCAGTCACCGTGGGAAATATATGACCAGTCCTCCAGGTCTCAGTCTTATAGCCATAAATATAAGCATGTTTCTATGTTGTGAAATCCTAGTAGACCAAACCATTATAGAGTGATATGATGCTGCGTTCCATTTACTTCAGAAGTCGGAAATATATATATAAAAACATATATATATACTGTATATTAGCAGTATTTTATTTATTTACATTTTCTTTTTATTTATTTATCATGTATACCTATTTATCAATTTTCTATTTCCTTTATCTCTCAACTGATTTTTTTCTGTTATGATTAAGGTGTATTTTAGATATTTTTTCTGTATATAATTTTTACTTTATTTATCTATAATTTCGAATATATTTTTTGTGGTCAGCTGTGGTTGCTTGTGTGTTGTTTTTTGTGTGAGTAGATGAATGTGTTGCGCCAAAACCAAATCTTTTTACCGTACAGTTACTGTTTATTTCATTATTGATTACCAATAAAAAAAGACCTTTGAAAGAAAGAAGTGCTAATAAAGATGGTATTACTACAGCTTTCACTTCTTTTGATGCGCGGAGCAGCTATCTGGGATTTTGAGGTCAGGGTTGGTGAGGTTTTCCCGACTTTCCGAGTCGGAAATCCGACTTCAGGAAATTGAATTAATAATTTCAAATGGAACGCGCCAACCTGATCTCATGGGAAGGCATACAAATAACACATTTTAAGGACATTCCACGTGTCATAACAACACATTTTAGGCTTTTCGAGTGTCATTTCAACTCATGCTGTTACCGTGAAACAGTCGCGGTTATGTTTAGGCAACAAAACTACCTATGGTACATGTCCACAGCCTCCGTTCTTTCAACGCATGAATGGGAAATTCATTGTCAATGTAAGCAGCCGTGCAATGCATTCTGGTAGCGTGGCGGCGCAATTCGAGAGACGGGGTTTTACATTAGCCACTTCTCATTTGCATAAAGTTAAGGTCTACGCTACTTTATGCAAATCAGGGGCGTCCAGCGCAACTTGCCGCCTCTGGAAACTCCCTAGAAACTTTTAAACTAACTGTTGTCGATCTAAAATAAAGACAGATTCAGCAGCTGGGTGGCTTATTTCTCGCATTAAATGTTTTCAGAAACACATTTCGGTGAACTATATTTGTGATATAGGAGAAGAAAGTTTCCAAACAAGCCGCCATTTTGGTTCCAGATTGAAAGCTGGGAACAGCAGCCCATGAGGGAAAGCGTTCGTCCAATCAGGTGCCTAGTGCCTTGTGTCTAGTGGCAGCCCATCAAGCGTCCGATGCTGGGAAGCGAGGCCATTCCTCACGATAAAAAACGCCCCTGTTGACATGTACCATTAATTAGGTTTAGGAATAACATCATGGTTGGTCTTCAAATAAGTACATACACTAATAAAATGCGTATGTAAACAACGTAACATAAGTACGAAAAAAACTTCACAAATGTCATTAACGTAACTTCAAAATAACTCAACAACACTTTGGGACACCAACACCGGTCTTCTGGTTGAAAGCGCTGTGTTTCTTGTACCCGTCCACCTCCCTCGCACCATAAGCAGTCTATCTCACTTTTTATTCTACGTCACTAGCTCTGAGTGTAGCATATTCACGCAGACACATTTACATTGCAGTCAGTACAGACTACATGGCGTGAAATGACACGCCGAAAGGAACAGCGTTGTTATTGCACGCGAAATGACTAATAAATTACCGTTGTCATTTATCTGCCATTTGGTGGGACCGGGCTGAACGTACCTTGAGTTTGCTTTGCAAGTAGGGGTTTGGGATTTCAGTGCTTTGCCTGACCAAAGCTTCAAATCAATGTACTACACACTAAGCTTCACCAGAAAGCTGAATAATCCCATGTTTAGCAGCACAAGACCTCACTCGATCTGAACAGTTCGGGTCCTTGTCAGTGGGTGTTCTGTATGTAACCATAGCAGCATAAAGCTATAGGCAGGTTTTTCATCACTGCTCTTGGATTGTGTGGATTTAAAGTGAGACACAGCAGACCAGATGGCAGACGAACACTGGTCACCATTTAAAATTTCCACTCGCAGTGCAATTCCTGTAGATACTGAAAGCCTGTTGATGTATTTCCCCCCGCAAGTGTGACATCTATGGGGCTTTTGTGGATTGTGGAACAAGAGTTCAAATTACTGGCAATTTAAGACAATAATCCTAAATAATTTTTCTGTCAGGGGAGAAGTGCTCCACTATTTTCCACTGATTAATTAAGCACCCTTCTACCAAACTGCATAACTTGGAGGAGTCAGAAACAGCACTTTCCTCAGACCTTTTTGCAGACTGTTGTTGAATACATTCAACCCCGCTGAAAGGCACAAAGACAGCGTTACGGAGATGCGGAGGTGGCTCTTACAAATCAAGCCAGCGCGCACAGGGAGCTCAGGGGACACCTCTAGGCTGTCAGGATAGTAATGCTGCTCAAAGTTAGGCCTGAACTCAAAGCCAGCTAGAAACCTGTGGCACGCAGCTGGAGCAGTCCCGCGGTGTGTGTGGGTGTTTGATAAAGATAGTAGCCTGTAGGGAGCACTGCAGAGACAAGACAGAGCTAAATGTCCCTCCATCTGTGCCCCAACAGACATCACATGTACATCAAGAAAGAGTCGCATTACCTCATCGCAATGGATACAACATCATTGTTAACGCGAAGTATTTACTGTAAATTGTATTTAATATTGTGTTTCGGGCAGGTACAGTGTGTAATCAGAATGCAAATTATGTGATATTTCAGTCCAGTTGCACAGCCATTTGTGAAATAGTCACGGAATTTAATGAATCAATTCATGTACAAAGACATTTTTCGTGATGGTCAGCACAAAATGAATTTGTATGTAATCCCTGTAATGGTGAACTGGGAAGTATAGAGAGCAGCGAACACCATGTAGGTGGGAGGTTGGGGTGGACGGATGTGTCAAAAAAACACAGGACTTTCACCCAGGAGACCTGTTTTCATGTCCCGTGTGAAACCAGATGTCAAAGTTGATTTATTTGTCACATAACTTCTGTACGTAGGTTACGCCACTTCCGGAGTTACTTTAACCCAAACCGCAATATTTTCCTAAGCCTAACTAAGCAGTTTGTTGCCTAAGCTTAACCGAGTTGATATTTTACTAAAATTAAGTAGTTTTGTTGCCTAATCCTAACCAAGTGGATCTTTACTAAAGCCTAACTGAGTAGTTGTATTACCTAAGTCTAACCAAATTGATCTATTCCTAAGCCTAACTAAGTAGTTTGTTGCCTAATCCTAACAAAGTCGATCTTTTCCAAAAACCTAAGTAGTATTGTTGCCTAAGCCTAACCAAGTCAATCTTTTCCTAAACCTAACTGAGTAGTTTGTTGTCCAAGTCAAACCAAGTTGATCTTTTCTTAAGCCTAACTAAGTACTTTGTTGCCTAAGCCTAACCAAGTCAATCTTTTCCTAAACCTAACTAAGTAGTTTGTTGCCAAAGCCTAACCAAATTGATCGTTTCCTAAGCCTAACTAAGTTGTTCTATTTTGAAAAGACTGGAGCTGAAATTGATACATGCATCACGTGTTGCTGGACATTCGTAGGAAAACAAAACAAAAATACGTTGTTGAAAGTCGTGCTGAGCGTCACAAAAAAGGACATTTTGTGTCTATGTAAATCAATTACATTAAATTTCATTACTATTTCATGAACTGCCGTGAGACTGTGTTGGATATTTGAGTCAAATTGCATTCGGTCGTGTTTACTGAAGGAGCGCACTGAGGTTCTGGTAAAGTGGAAGAAGCCGCACTGCAGTGTTTATTCTAAAGCATTCCTGTTTAGGGGCAAAATATAGGAGGAGAGAATTGATTTACTCTATCACCGCAAAGTGACGACTGCAGCAGAAAACTGTGTCTGAAATGTAACATCTGGGAAAAGCAGATGTAAAATCTGCAGCCCTGTTTTAGTGGACACACACACACACACACACAGAGGGAGAGACAATATAAAACGGGGAGAAACAGTGAGTGAGAGACAGACATAGCAAGAGAGAGATCCACAAATTAAAAGATACATTAAAAGTTACTTTACCAAAGCTCTCTGCTCAGTTATTATTCAAACGACTTTATACTTTTCTTCTCCTGCTAAGTTTTCCTGACTTGTAATGGCTCACAGCAGCTCAGTCCTGTGCCATATGATTTAAGCAGCCAGAAAGTTTGTAGGCTGTACTTTTTGTTTATTTCTTTACACATCTGCAGTTTTAAAATTGCCTTCTTTTTAACAAAAAAATCAAACTTCATAAGCAGAAAACTATTACTTTCCAGACGCGTGCACCAGTGCAGCATCAGGTCTTATTGAGCAGAACTTCATGCAAATCACAAGAGCCGTAGTCTCAGTAAATACACCGCTAAACTGACAGCAGGGACACGCACGAGGCCGGGCTAGAGTTCCCCGAGCGACAGCCTTTTTCGCCCACTTTGGTCGAACTACCGGACGGCTGAGCGACGGCTAGCAGCTAACGGTGCTAACAGTACAAACAATGCGAATAACGGCAACACTGATGGTACGCGTCCACAGCCTCCGCTCTTTCCACGCTTCCCATTCATTGTCTATGTAAGTAGTCATGCAATGCATTGTGTAGCGTAGGGCGCGATTCGAGAGACGGGGCATCATGTCTGCCGCTCCTCATTTGCATAGGCGTACATTGCCTGAGGCAAGGCGGTTTTCGATAAAGCCTGTCTGATCCTCATGAATGAGATAATTCATATGCGGTTCCAATCGAGAGGCTAGTGCTTTGGCATATACTCTAGCTTGATATCAGTATTCAGTAGTGATAGTGGTCGATAATTTGAGCAATCCTGTGGATCCTTGCCGTTTTTTAAAAGTAGAGAGATAACGGCTATGTTATTATTTTTACAAAACAAACCCTTAGAAACTGCAGAAAGAATCATATCCAATAAGAGAGGTCCTACTTGGGGCCAGAAGGCTAAATAGAATTCTGGAGGTAACCCGTCTAAGCCTGGTGACTCGCCTTTTGCTGTGTTGCGATGTGGTGTCTTCAGAGTTCTCGATCCGTGCCTGCAGCGTTGCAGTGATTGTACGCTGGGCCTTGATATCCTCAGCATGTTTGGATAGGGTCTCTTGTATGGTTCCCAGTTGTCTTTCTAGACGTTCAAATCTTCTTTGGGAGTTTTTCTCAGCCTGACTGAAGAACTTTTCCAAAGTAGCTTCCAGATAGGCCACTAGGTCAGCTGGCCTGCGGTAGCGGTCTCATCGTCATCCATTGTTTGTAATTTGTCAGGCGTCTCTCTGGGTTTTGAAATTGCGGAATTGCATCGACATTATAATAGGGAAGGCGGGCAGAAATTAATCTCCTTGTTTGCGAGATTTATTGACTAGAATAAGGTCTGATCAGAGGTTTTATAGCAAGTTAAGTTTGGGGGGTTTGGGCAGAGGGAGATCTACTCCGCCATCTTGATCACGTCCATCCTTATCACGTCCATCCTTATCACGTCCATCCTGCTCTTAGATTCCAGGTGATATTTCTGATCTGAACTGACTATTCTTTGTCAAAATACTTACTTAAGGAACAAGTTGCCAAGGTATAACAGTTGACTCCTATACAGCAGAATGCAGTGAACAGCCAACAGTGTGACAATCTCAACCCAAACACACAAGAGACTAAAGTTTGCATAGTGTAAGGTGAAGCGTACTGTATTACATAAAGCAGATAACTGATGCTATACAGACTATAACATAATAGGTTTTTACCTATTACAGTATCCATCTTCTAACCTTGAATCCCCACAATCTCTTACTTTTTCTGCCATGCTTGAGATATCATATTTAAGTCCCTACGTGATTTATATCACTCTGATGCACTAAATAAACGTCTCTATTCTTGTCAACAGTAAGGTTGACTCCTGTTAGTGCAGGGATACCACTGAATGCACAGACTGAAGTTAGCATATGTAGAGGTCTAATGTTTTAACCAGAGCGAAAATCAGGGCAGTGCATGCAAAATATGTACACAGTGAATACTTACTGCATACATACTGCAGGAAGAGGAAGACAATAGCGTGTGTAAAGGCGTGGGTTGGAATTTTGTTTTTTCAGTTCAGTATAGGATGTCATTTTCCTAATCTTTCATGTCCTTCTCTGTTTTAAACTGGAAAACAAAGGTGAAATATCATAGACTGAATGGAAGTCTGTCTCTTTGTGTCAGCCCTGTGATAGTCTGGCGACCTGTCCAGTGTGTACCCCGCCTTCGCCCAATGTCAGCTGGGATCGGCTCCAGCACCCCCCGCGACCCCGAATGAGATAAGCTGTTACGGATAACGGATGGATGGATGGATCTACTACGAGTAATAGTCTGTTTGCAATCTTGGTATTAGTAGCAGTGGTAGTACTTACAACCTCCTGATGATGGAAGTAGCTAAAGGAGTAGTGGAGGGTGGCTGTGGCTCCGAGGTAGAGGGGGTCGTCTACTAATCGGAAGGTCGGCGGTTTGAAGTGTCCTTGGGCTGTTCCAAAGGCTGTACCATCGGTGTTATGAATGAGCATTTAGATTAGATCCTAGAAAGGTTGGCACCTTGCATGGAAGCCTCTGCCATCATTGTATGAATGTGTCTGTGAAGGTTGACATACTGTAAAGTGCTTTGATGTTCCAGAAGACTAAAAGAAGCGTTATATAAATGCAATACCATTTACTATTTAGTAGTCGTGATAGTAGCAGCAGCAGTTTTGGTAACAGTGGCAGATGCAGCGAAGTATGGTTCAATTTCATTGAAATACATAGCGGACTTTTGGAGTAATTCTGCTAATAGACAAACAAACAAACAAACAAACCAACGCCGGTGAAAACATAACCTCCTTCAAGGCCCTTGGCCTTGGCGGAAGTAATAAGAATGTTTTCTTTAGTGCATAATCACCTGAAAATAAGAATTGTGTTTTTCTTACCTTAGAATGAGCCGGTACAGGTAGAAGCCCCTTGGCGTGTGATGCACACCCCCTTTAGTGCCTGTATGAGATGCACCAGGTTTTCAAGTAACTACAACGAAATCCCATGATGTAGTTTAAAGAGCAAAGAGACACACCGGACGGGCGGGAGGAAGGTATAGGTGGATGGGTCCAACAAACACAGGGCTTTCCAGGAGACCACTATTCGCGTCCCGTGTGTTAAGTTTCACTTTCACTTTACAATCAGCTGTTCGTTCATGTCCCATGTTCACAAAATTAATTTCTCCAAGTGGCTTCATAGCCTAAATCTAAACAAGTATTGTTGTTTAATTCACAACATTAAGACACGTTTTTTCTGTGACCGAAAAGTGACGCCGAGTGGTCTGACAAAGTGTCAGTATGTAATGAGTTGGGATGAGAACATGCTGAAGTATCAGCAGTCTGTTATTAGCGGCCTACTATTAGTGGTAGTAGAAGTAGTAGATGTAGGAGTTAAGGCAGTAGTAGTGGTAGTAGCAGTTGTACTAATAGTAGTAGTGGAGACAGTTTCAGTAGAAGTAGTAGTAGTATCAGCAGTCTGTTATTAGCAGTCTATTAGAGGTAGAAGTAGTAGATGTAGGAGTTAAGGCAGTAGTAGTGGTAGGGGCAGTTGTAGTAATAGTAACAGTAACAGCAGCAGTAATTTTAGTGGTAGTATCAGCAGTCATAGTAAAAGTGGTATTAGTAGTAGTGGTAGGAGTTACAGCAGTAGTAGTGGTGGTAGTACCAGCAGTTGTAGTAAAAGTGGTGTAAGTAGTAGAGGTAGTTACAGCAGTAGTAGTAGTACTCGGTTGCAGTAACAGTGTTAAAGGCAGCAGCAGTAATTTTAGTGGTAGTACCAGCAGTCGTAGTAAAAGTGGTATTAGTAGTAGTGGGAGTTACAGCAGTAGAACTGGTAATAGTATCAGCAGTCGTAGTAAAAGTGTTTTTTGTAGTAGTGGTAGGAGTTACAGCAGTAGTAGTGGTAGTACCAGCAGTTGTAGTAAAAGTGGTGTAAGTAGTAGAGGTAGTTACAGCAGTAGTAGTAGTACTCAATTGCAGTAACAGTGTTAAAGGCAGCAGCAGTAATTTTAGTGGTAGTACCAGCAGTCGTAGTAAAAGTGGTATTAGTAGTAGAGGTAGTTAGAGCAGTAGTAGTGGCAATGGCAGTTGCAGCGGTAGTAGTAATAGTAACAGTAACAGCAGCAGTAATTTTAGTGGTAGTACAAGCTGTCGTGGTAAAAGTGGTATAAGTAGTAGTGGTAGTTACAGTAGTAGTAGAAGTACTCCGTTGCAGTAGCAGTGTGAGAGGCAGCAGCAGTTTTAGTAGTCACTCAGTATCCAAACATGGCGTGAGCATTGGAAGCTGCTATCAGTGGAAAGCCTGTTTGATTGTGTCACCTTCACAGCGATGCAGGATTTGAGAAAGAACAAGACAAATACAGAAGAGAGAGCAAAGGGAGGAGAGGGAGGAAAGGCTGGTGGCGTTAAAAGATGTTTTGTTCATTGCAGCAGATGCCCTGCCTCGCTGCCGCTGGCCAGTACAGACAAGGCAGACCAATACTGCGACTAGTCACACTCCCACTCACACACACACACACACACACACAAACACACACACACACACACACACACACACACACACACTCACACTCCTCCTTCTTATGTAAATACAAGATTGTGCACTGATGTGAGAGAGGGAGATAGATGGAACCACATGATGTTGCAGAGAGAGCATACAGCGAGCCTTTTCAATAGGCCTACTTCAAAAACAGTGAAGGGAAAAAAAACTGCAGCGTGTCAGCCGTGGAGAAGGACCACACTGCCCTCTAGTGCCGGAGGGCGGGACAACACCGGGGACACTGCAGATGATGATTTCAACAAGTGGTTTCTCTGTATGACTCTCTTTTGTTTATTTTTATGTCTGCGCTCTCTGTATCTCTATAGGTTTCAAAGTGTGGCATTTTTAAAGGGATGGTTCGATTGTTGGTCAGGGCTTTACAATATCGACGGAGAATGGGATGTCTGGATCTGTACTACCACAGGCTGTTTAAATTATTTTATTTATTTATTTATTTATTATCATGCTTTTTATTGTTTCCTTAAGAAAAAAAGTCTACAACAACCTAAACCAGAGCAAATAAAATAATATGTACATATAACAGCTAGTAACTGTAAATTGAAAAACACATTATTCAAAAACAAAGGGGAGAAAAAAAAATGTATAGTAAAAAATAAAAATTATAGAATAAAAGTATGATACATTATTTTTTAATTTATGAATAAAACTAAATAAATAGTAATGATAATAATTAATAAATATCAATAAATAAAAATGAGTAAAATAAATTCACACACCAGATTCCCAGCATCTACTTATATCTCTGTGGTCCCGCCACAGGGATATAAGTAGTAGATATGGCTCAATACGTGTCATCCAGCTCTAATATGATTTAATTATCCCGAAATAACAACAAGCATGGATGAGATTGACGCAGCAGTGCAAAGTCCACTGAGAGAAATAACAACTCTTTAAATCAACATATTAATATGGACCTTTCATCAACAACTGCTACCTGCAACTTCTGTGTCAAATGAAAATGACGTTAGCTGGGCAGATAGGCCCGCATCATTGCTACTGATTGGTCAGAACAAAACAAAACAAAATAACTGCCCCTCCCAACAAAAAATTGGCTAATGTGAACACAATGTCAGGCTGAATTAATCAAGTGGATCAGGATAACTGTACACTACCTGCCCAGCACCAAATAGCAGACAAAGTAAGCAACTGACTGGTGAAGAAAATGGAGAGTTTAGCAGCTGAAAAGACACATTTTTCTCAGGATACCAAACCAGAGCAATAAGCAGAGTGATTATTGGACTTGAATTATTCAGGTGGACACAAGCACGACTCAAAATGATTGTGAGGGGATGCTGGTTCCATAAGTGTAATCCCATTTCAATTATTTCTTTCGACAATATCGTCAATGTTGCTTACATAGAAATACGTTGATCATATAGATATATGTTAGGACCAGTTTTGATTATTTATTATTGACTTTGTTTCTGAGAAATCATGTTTTTCCATCTTTTTTTGCACAACATCCATGAGCCTCAGCTGCCGTTGCCATGGAGAAGAATGCAATCAGAGGTGCGAATCAGATCACTAGTGAATTCAAAACGCTTCGCTGTTTCAGTTGTTAAAAAAAACACCATAGTTCAACCAGTTGACCCCAAAATGAAACGTGAACTGATTTAAACAGCAGATTATAAAATCTGTTTTCTCATTAGCATTATCTTTAGCTTCCATTAGAGGCACATGTGACATGATTTTTAGCTCTGTGATTGGATGTTTCTTGCCGAAATGCCCCTTGAGAGTCGTAATGAACTTCTCCCCTGATATTTACAAGCTTGTAGCTCTGACTTTTTTTATCAAAGAATCCGAGTATTTCTAACGCAGTCGTTAATCTTTTGTACTGATGATTTAATCTGGAGAGTTTCATGCCCATCCAAGCTGCAGAGGAGATCCAACCGTGAGTCACGTAACATTGTCTATGAGACAAATGACCGGAGGCGCCCAAAATAGCTCCTGCCACTTAGCAGCTTGGTCTCCTAAAAATGATGTTCTCATATACTTAATCTTCCACATTACGTTTTTTTTTATGTATCAATACATTTGTTTAACAGCTGTATGTGTTCCCTGTGCTGTTGTCCCTTTTACCTCTCCGGTAGCTCTGCCCAGGTGTGCTGCATTGCTGGTGCACCTGGCCTGGGAAGGGAAATGCTTAAAAGCTCTTGTGCCGGCAGAAGGGAGAGGCCTCTGGTGTGGAGACTGCTGGTCTTGCTGCCTCTCAGCCGAGGGTTTTGTATTGTCTTGTTCCTAACTCTATATGTTAATAAGTCCCATGGATTCGATTGTTTTACAGGTAGATATCGTCAGTCCGAATGTGCAATATCATAAAAGAAAATGCAATTCAAAGTGCAATTGCAGTCAAAGGCAAGAGAGAGAGCAGGCAGCACAGATGGGGGCGTGCAGCACAGCCCATGCAGTCCATGATCCATGTACTTATGGAGGGGGGGACAGACAGGCAGCCATGGCTCTGGGGATGAAGAAGCTGTTCCTCAACCTGGAGGTGCGGGCAGAAAATGCCCTGTAGCGCCTGCCGGATGGCAGAGGCTCAAACAGATGATAGTGTGGGTGTGTGACGTCCTTGCAGATGTTGACCACTTTCTTTTGGCAGCATGTGTTGTAGACGTCCTCCAGGGATGGGAGCTGTGTCCCGATGATCTCCTGTGCTCTGGAGATGACACGCCGGAGTGCTTTCCTGTCGGCTGCTGTGCAGCTGGTGTACCACACAGAGATACAGTTTGTGAGGATGCTCTCCATGATGCAACGATAGAAAGTCACTAGCAGTTCCTCAGCGTCCTCAAGAAAAACAGTCTTTGTTGTGCTTTCTTAAGAACTGCAGTGGTGTTAATTGACCAAGTGAGGTCTTCTGAGATGTGAATACCGAGGAACCTGTAGCTCGACACTCATGTAGATTGGAGCGTACTCGTCAGCTCGGGACCTCCTGTAATCCACAATTAGATCTTTGGTCTTTGCACTGTTGAGGTGCAGGTTGTTCTCTGAGCACCAACTCACCAGATATGTCACTACAGCTCTGTAGGCAGTTTCATCGTTCTTGGAGATCAAACCCAATCACTGTTGTGTCATCTGCAAACTTTACTATGGTGTTGGAAGCGAATGCAGGGACACAGTCGTGAGTGTATAGAGATTACTGGATGGGACTCGGCACACATCCCCTGTGGTGTACCGATGCTCAGGGATCTGGTGTAGGACAGGTGGGGGTCCAGTCTCACCGTCTGAGGTCGCTCTGAGAGAAAGTTCAGAATCCAGTTGCAAAGTGGAGATTTGAGGCCTAGCCAGTGGAGTTTGGACGTGAGCTTGCTGGGGATAACAGTATTGAAGGCGGAGCTGTAATCGATAAACAAGATCCTCACGTATGTGCCTGGTTTCTCAGAGAGATGGCATCCTCTGTGGATCTGTAAGGCATATAGGCAAACTGCTCGCAAGCTACTTGTTGGAGACCCCTGGTTTTGACCGTGGTTTTCACTATATGTTTCTCAGACTTTCAGGAGTTGCTGGAACTTCGATAATGTTTGCCACCCCTCAGTTGTCAGTTGTTATTATTTACCTATTTGTAACAGCATAAACCGTGATTATCAGTAGTGGAATGTAACTAAGTAGGCTTACATTTATTCAAGTATTTTACTTAAGTACAATTTTGATGTACTTGTATTTTACTTAGTATTTCCAATTTATGCTACTTTATACTTATACTACATCTCAGAGGCAAATATTGTACGTTTTACCTCTGTTATGATCATTATAGCCTGGATAGAGTCAAACAGGGGTTTTTACTTGACAGCACACAGCTTTGAACTTTTCAAAAACCCCGAAACATAATCAAAAGTTTTTCTGACTTTAAAGCCCACGTCTTTTGTCAGTTTGTGGTTTAGCACTATCCCCAGGTGCCCCTCGATGGTTCCACAAGCTCTCTGGAGAACTGACTCTCTAATAAGGAGGAGAGAATGCATTTTAATTACTCTCCACAGTGCTTTGCATTACCAGCCCAAAGCAGAATCCACAGATAGTGACAATTTAAAGGTAAACAGACGGGGATGTGGCTGCTTTAACTGCAGTCAAAGTAATGTCACTGGTGTAATTAAACCCAAAATACACATCAAGGGGCCTCCTTCACCTCCCAGCTGTCAGATCGCGATTTTATTAATGAGAGCATAATCATATTTAACTGTCAATAAAAGCAATTAAATGTGTCGTCACAACGTTTTAATGAGAGCCAATATGGCATAATGTTAAAATCAAACAGCTGTTGTCCATCACAAACCACTTTACAGTGTCAACCTCATATACTTTTACACTTTTACATACATATTACTTTATATTGTTTGTGTTCAGGCTATAAATCCAGCAATGCAGTGCTTATTGATTCTCTAATGTATACTATAAGTGCAGTATGAAGTATTTGGATATTTTTCTTCTTCCACTGGATAACTGACCAAAAGGAGATGGAATGACATCACTTGCAGCTACAGTGGAGTTTAATAGAAATGGTTTCATTAATAAACCAGCATGAAAGGCCTTCTGGGAAACACTACTACTGCAGTAGATGATGTGTGAGGCAGGTTTGAGGGAAAGTGGGTGCACCAAATAATCATCCCACTTCATCACAAAGTAACCTAGAATATGTTTGGCATCACAAGTTTTCTGCTGGAATCTCTAAACATTTAATGAGACATTGTGATCTGATTTCACATAAATATGCACGAATAATGTTTTATTATCAGAAGTAGTGTCATTAGTGGTGGTGGTGGTGGTCGTCATAATAGCATCAATCGTAAAAATGTACCTTATGATTGCTTAATTAGAAAAAAAAGATTGGCAGATTGGCTGAAATCAGTGGGCAACCTCCGGTTTGCCAATGCTGAAGTGCCTTCAAATTGCATTCTTTCTAATAGCCAGCAGGGGGCGACTCCTCTGCAAAAAGAAGTCTGATTGTATAGAAGTCTATGAGAAAATGAGCCTAATACTGAGCCTACTACTTCTCACTTGATTTATTACCTCAGTAAACATGAGTTTAGGGTTGCAATCGCTGGTTTCAAGTCTTCTTCAATACAGCATGATGTTCATTTAGTAAATTATATTACTGACTCACTTAATTATTATAAAAAAAACTACTTCAGCTAAATCAGATCAAGACTGCACCATAAAAACAGTTGGCACTTCCTCTGTTTTTTTTTTTTTAATTTGTCGCTTTGATGTTTTGCAGGTGATGAATTGTCCAGGTATACTATGAGGAAGTTTGTGAAATAGTCACAGAATTGACTGTATTGATTCGTGTACATAGACATGAATTTAGCTTTTTTTCCGTGATTGTCATCACAAAATTAATTCATATGTAATCCACGTAATTGTGAACTGGGATGTATAAAGAACGACTAACTCCGTGTAGGGAGGAGGTCGGGTTGGATGGGTGGGTCAAAAAGCACCGGACTTTCACCCAGGAGACGGGTTTCTGTGTCCTGTGTCAAACCACAAGTCAAAGTTGATTTATTTGCCACGTAACTTCCGTGATTAGATAACGGCACTTCCACAGTTATTTATATATATATACTTTATTTTTTCCCCTTTTTTCAAGGTTGTTTTCATATATGCAGTTTACAGTTCGTAATTACAATAGTTTATAAAGTAAGCAGTTGAGCTTAGAGACGAACACTGTAAGTACACTAGAGAAAACAACATCAGCATTCAAAACTGAAATAAAATAATAAATTAATAAATAAACAAACAAAAAAAATAATAGAATAAAGTAAAAAAAACAAATAAATAATAGTATTACAAAGAGAAAAAATATATATATTTTTTTATATATATATATATAAATGTATTTATTTATTTTAATTTGAAGAACATTGCAAGGCATATAAATTACAGAGCAAATAAGTAGTCTTCTATTTTTTATCCATTTTTAATATGGATTTCCATATTGGAAAATAACCAACATAACACTAATAGTTAAAAGACTTAAGGCAGCAATGACAACAAAATTAGAAACACACTAAACACATGAAATAATAAAACACAAACAATATTAACATATACACAGAGAAAAAACAAACAAACAAAAACGTTATTTTAACCCAAACCACAATATCTTTCTAAAGCTAACTAGGTAGTTTTGTCACGGAACTTCGTTACTTGTGTTATGTCACTTCCTGTGTTATTTAAACCCAAACCGCAATCTTTTCCGGAAACCTAACTAAGTAGTTTGTTGCGTCAGCCTAACCAAGTTGATTTTGAAAAATTGTATTGTATTTTGAAAAGACTGGAGCAGGAATTGACACGCGTTGTTTAAAATCCTGCTGGTCGTCATGAAAAAAAAGGGAATTCGTGTCTATGTACACGTATCAAATAGATTAAATTCCGTGACTATTTCACGAACTGCCGTAAGACTGTGTTGGAGGACTTGTAGAAAGATCATTGTCACAAGCATGACAACCGGCCTCGTGTCAGTGTGATAGCTGTAATACCAGCTGCTATTGCGATGATAAGCATGTGTATATGATTATAGAGTATACGGAAAATATGTATGACTGTCCTGTGTTTCTTATGATGTATTTATGGAGTCATGGATAAAATTATAATAATCATCACAAATTTGCCTGCACAAATCAAAAAGCATAAATTATTCATAAATATTAGTTTGGGGTTTTTTTTTTCCTGCATGAAATAAGTCATTTCACAGCAATTTAAGAGCACAAATTGCTCATGTTTTTGGACACCTACTGGGCTTTGTAGTTTTTTTAATTGAGTGCTTGCTGAACAACAAATTGCCTCTTGCTGCCCGGCTCATAAATGAATGATAATGTAATATTTAGGACACTAATTAAAGAGTCAGCAACCTGGATCCCAGAATATCTGTATGAATGCTGGCCAAGGGCTCGAGCTTCAGCACCTGTTTTTTGATGCTGAAGTGGGACGTTGAGAGGAGTTCACTCGTCTTTATCTCCATCAAAAAAATCAAACTGAGTCAAGCTGTAGCAGTTGTAGTTGTGACTGTGTGGTTACTGGACATCACGACAAAAAAGAAATCCTGACTTCCCCTCCGCCCTCCTCCTCCTCCTCCTCCTCCTCCTCCTCCTCCCTCTCATGTCTCAGTCAGTGGAAAGATGAATAGGCAGCTGTTCCTCCTTGTACTCCAATGAATCAACGGTAATGGAGAGGAGCTGACAGAGGGGCTGGGAAAATAAAACCAAGAACTGGAAGGAGGAGGAGGAGGAGGAGGAGGAGGTGACAGTGTAGCCCGAGGAAGAGAAGGATGAGAGAAGACAGTGAGTGAGTGAGTGAGTGAAGAGGACTGAGGAGGAATGAAAGGGAATAGGAGATAATGTGAGGGGGAGGGATGACGGGGAGACGAGGAGATATCAGGGGACTTTAACGCAGCCAGCAAAGGCACATGTAAATGTTGGTTACTCATTTACATTCATATTGTAAATTTCTCTCTCTCTCTCTCTCTCTCTCCCACTCTCGCCTCCCCTCGTTCTCCCTTCTCCTCCTCCTACACACCAACACAGGCAGAATGTAAACAGAGTCCTTGCACAGTGATTGTGAGGCTGCATAACAAAGTTCATCTTGTAACGCTGCCTTCGCTGAAGCACTCCGGTTACATGAAAAGCTCAAGGAGCATTCGTATGGACTGATGAATCTATGGTTTGGATATTCAGTGATGTCATACAGAGGCATTGACAGCCTCTGTCCAGCAGATGCCACCAGAGGACCGGTCCACTCTTTGCGACCTCTGCAGTTAATGACTACAGGGATAAATATGCCAGCACCAGCGTATTTGCCCCGTTTTTCATTATTTAAAAGATTTCTGAGAAACATTTCCAGAAGAATTAAATGTTCACACAAAGGCTGTGATGTGTAAATAATAAAATAATAATTTAACTAATAATAATAATGGTCCAAAATGATGTCAAATTGCACAGTTTTATATCAAAAACCTTCAAATTTTCTTGGGGGAGGACTCCCAAACCCAATATCTCCTAGTATCTTTTATTATTCACTGTATAAATTCAGAATGTGTTTCTTTAACCTGTTGTATAATATGTAGGAGCATCCTGACTAACTATTAACACTAAACACACCACCTTAACCCTATATTCCCAGTTAGAATATTATTGGAGTGTTATAGGCCTACTATAGAAGATGCATATCCCAAGTATAATCTTGCAATCTTACTTCCTGACCCAGTGCACACAGCCACAGTGTGACGTTCAAGTGTGGCCGGGCAGATGGAAAAGTGTGAGAAAGAGAGGTACAGGGGTGAAAAGTGTATTTCTTCCTTTCTTTATTGATTTATTCATTTGTTACCTCAATGAAGAAAATTAGGTATTTATTTATTTAGAGGGTGACCAGCGCCCTCCAGAATGTGGCGCCCTTGGTGACTGCCTATATATGGCCTATTCCTTAAAGGTCCCATATTGTAAAAAGTGAGATTTATTTTCAGGTCTTTTACATTACAAAGCAGGTTTAAGTGCTATATAAATACTGTTAAACTATCAAAACGCTCAACATAAAGAGTGAGAAATACACACAGCCCGTATTCAGAAATTGTGCGTTTGAAACAAGCCGTTAGGATTTCTGTCCATTTGTGATGTCACAAATATACAATATTTAGACCATTACACGGTTTTAAACATAAACATTCTAAATGTGTCCCAGTTTATTTCCTGTTATGTAAATGACATCAGCTGACAGGAAGTAAACATGGACCCAAACTGTTGCCTAGCAACGCAATTCCTTTGTGATTCCGTTGAAATGCACTAAAACGGAGCGTTTCAGACAGAGCATGAATACAGGTATATTCAGGCAGACAGTTTGAGAAAAATAATGTGTTTTTTGAACATTACAGCATGTAAACATGTTCTAGTAGAAACACAAAATACAAATATAAACCTGAAATGAGCACAATATGGGACCTTTAAGCCGGCCCTGTTTGCAACATAACCAGTAACAATTGTCTGTCAGGTACAGTAAATTTAGTGCTAGACATGTAAGTGGAAGTACACAGTAAGTCGGCTACAGTTGGGCCTTTTGTAAGTTATTTCAGGGTACAATGAGTTAGAATAGTTACATGATTTTTCATATCTATCTAAACATCATATAAAAATCTACAGCTTTTAGTCGGGGCCCAGGCAGTTTCCTACCTTTCCTTGCTGGTAAAGTCTGCTCCTGCCCATGCCCAGGCCAAGCATTGAACCTGTTCTGAAGAGGCATGTTTTGTACTCGTAAATTCGTGAGCCTGGCTGATAGCTCAGGGCTTTTGCCCTTTTCTATCCATAGGCAATCATTGGAGGGAGGAGAGAGGAGATGGAGTAGGAGCCCAGCTGGTGATGAGGCAGCATGGCCCATGCCCGGCCAGTTGAGGAGGATTTATATATATATATATATATATATATATATTATATATATATATATATTTTTTTTTTTTTTTTTTTTTTTTTTTTTTTCTTCATAACAAAATAACATAAAATGAAATATGGACAAAACAAAATGGAGAGAAAAATTAATTTTAAAAAATTAAATACAATTATAATAATAATAATAAATATAAATAAATATAAATAGAAAATAAATCGATCAAAAAATAAATAAAGAAATAAAGAAAACTTTAAAAAAGCCAACATAACTGGGGAAGATCAATATCATCTGATGTTGTGATGTTTTGAACAGGCGCTGCACTAGTAGGGTATAAAGTGTGTAACTGCTCTTGAGCTGCACAATTCATCGACATGTTTGATTCAGAACAGTTTTCGTCATTGCGTTTCCAGCTACAAGCTGAAGTGAATGGTATATTGTCCAGCAGGAAGCATCTCATCCTCAGCTCTGCCTCCTCACATCAGCTGCAGCTCTCTGAAGGAAGACGGTGCACGAGAGGACAGACAGTGATGGGGCGCGTGCCAGAGCGCGCGCGTGTCTAGGCTGCATGCGGGTTGGTAGGTGGATCGAGGCAGTGCACGCGAGGAGAGGAAGCGCGTTGTCTGATTGGCTGCGAGGCATTTGGTACCCAGCTCCATCCGACACATTCATCTCGAGTGCGACCGGAAATGGAACCTTCAAAATAAAATAGCATTTTTAAGTTGCAATTGCCTAAAACCGATAATAAAACAGATTATTTATTTTTTTTATTTTTTATTTTTTATTTATGTTCACATTTTTTATTGGCACAAAAAGTAAGAAGGTTTGCCGTTCACTTGGAGTTCAGGCACAGCAGCCCCTTCATTTCATTGGACAGCATGTGAACAAGCATGTCAGGAGCCAATCAGCTACTTGGAGTGGTTAAGTGGTATAGTGGCTCGTTAGCCTTTGAAGTCTGGTGTGCTAGTTCACTGCAGTGAGTTCAATGCATATGTTTGGGATGAAGGTTGTCTTGCTGGCTGTAAAAGAGATTATGTGCGTCAATTAAGATGTAAGTATGCTTTATTTTGTGCCTTCATTGTAAATGTGGGATTAATACGTGTTCTATTGTGTGTAATTTGATATAAATTGTGTGAGTCTTACAATTCCACACTTTACCATAGATGCTATTAGCAGTTGCTAATTCCATTTGTATGTTGTGTTAGGTTATAGTTCATTATACTGCTATATCTGTTATGTTCTGGTTAAACAAAACGTGGACCCAAAAGCAGCACACACAAGTCAGGTTTTAAAGATGAAACAATAAAGATTTTTTTATTAATAATAATTTCAAAATGGTGGACAGGGCAAGTTTCTCCAAGTCTGTTGTGGATGGAATGAAGACTGGAAGTCTTAAAGGGGAGCGAGGAGCATGTGGTTCCAGTGTTCCTCCAGATGGTAATCCCAATCCACTGTGATCCAAGAGGAAGCAATGAGGTTGGAGAGTGAGCAGGTAGGAGCAGCAGGAAGCGGAGGCAGCTGGCAGGTAGGTGTACCACACACTGTGGCGACGAAAACGATCTGGCGATGAGTGGCAGGAAGACCAGGGTTGATATACTGCAGAGTGTGTCTTGATTAGTTGATTGTTGTCAGCTGCTCCAGCAACCACCGCCCAGGAGAGGGAGGAGGAGATGGCCACACCTCCTTCTCAACAGACAGACCAGACTAACAGGGTAAAACACACAGGAAACAAAAGGACAGGGAAACAGAGGGAAACTACTAGACTGCCCAGGACATAACATGACAATGTCTGTTCATTGCTGTTCTTCTAGAAACCACATACTGTACACTCATTCAAGTGTAAACCTGCACAGCCTTCTAGTAAAAGAACAAGAAACCTTTGAAGCATCTTCTCATGTATACGATACATCACAGCGATTATAAACTCCACAACCAGAGACATTTATTAAGAGGTGCAAACCTATCGAACAACAATGAAGCAGAACAACTATAAAGAAATCAATGTTTTACAAGTTTTAAACAGTTTTATCCTAAACCCGTGTTTCCTAACCCCCCCCCCTGTTCCTCTTTGTAGTGATGGAGATAATTAATGTGGTACACACGGAAAGTTCGTCAGTGTTCACATGGAATTACATTAAATATATTCCCAGAGAAGGGAAAACAAAAATATAATAATAATTGCCTAAACCGATAATAAAACAGATTTTCAGATGTTGCACGCGTATTTATCACATGCTTGTACCTACCTACCTTCCTTCTTTCCTACCTACCTACCTTCCTTCTTTCCTCCCTACTTAGCTTATTTCCTCCCTACCTACCTACCTTCCTTCCTTCTTTCCTACCGCCCTACCTTCCTGCTTTCCTCCCTACCTACCTACCTTCCTTCTTTCCTACCTACCTACCTTTCTCCCTACCTACCTTCCTACCTAGCCTCTTTCCTTCCTACCTACCTACCTTCCTTCTTTCCTACCTTCCTTCTTTCCTACCTACCTACCTTCCTACCTAGCCTCTTTCCTACCTTCCTACCTAGCCTCTTTCCTCCCTACCTACCTACCTTCCTTCTTTCCTCCCTACCTTCCTACCTAGCTTCTTTCCTCCCTAACTACCTACCTGCCTTCTTTCCTACCTACCTACCTTCCTTCTTTCCTACCTACCTACCTTTCTCCCTACCTACCTTCCTACCTAGCCTCTTTCCTTCCTACCTACCTACCTTCCTTCTTTCCTACCTTCCTTCTTTCCTACCTACCTACCTTCCTACCTAGCCTCTTTCCTCCCTACCTACCTACCTTCCTTCTTTCCTCCCTACCTTCCTACCTAGCTTTTTTCCTCCCTAACTACCTACCTGCCTTCTTTCCTACCTACCTACCTACCTTCCTTCTTTCCTCCCTACCTACCTTCCTACCTAGCTTCTTTCCTCCCTCCCTCCCTCCCTTCCTTCTTTCCTACCTACCTACCTTCCTTCTTTCCTCCCTACCCAGCTTCTTTCCTCTCTACCTACCTACATTCCATCTTTCCTACCTACCTTCCTTTATTTCCTCCCTACCTTCCTACCTAGCTTCTTTCCTCCCTACCTACCTCCCTTCCTTCTTTCCTCCCTACCTACCTACCTTCCTTCTTTCCTACCTACCTACCTTCCTCTCTACCTACCTACCTTCCTCACTACCTTCCTTCCTTCCTTCCTCTCTACCTTCCTCCCTCCCTACCTTCCTTCCTTCCTTCCTAACTGTTCCCCTTTAAGAGAGGATATTATGCTGCTCGCAGTCGTCTTGTACAAAATGTGTTTTAATAAAAAAAATGTATCAAAAAACAAAAAAAAACTTCACATGTCACTGCTTTGTGCTGTCTTATTTTGTCAGTAACCGGAAGCTGTGTGTTGTATTGTCTCCAGCTTCCCACTGGTCCAGAGACAGAGGAGAGGATGTGACTACAGCCTCTCTAGCGTGCCTCCTCCTCGGCCCTTGTTTGTGTCTCCTCCTGCCTTTCACCGTCGACATGGAGCTCGCTGGGAATTAACAGGCGTGTACCTCTTCCAGTCCTCATCCTTTAGCTTTTGGAGAATGATCCACCGGCAGGTTATTTTACCCCAGGTAAGCTCGTCTCTATTGTTGCTATGTAACGAAGAGGTGATGCAGCCTCATCATGTCTCCAGCAGCGGCCCGTCGCTCTGTCACCGTCAGCCCGCCTGTGTGGCAATTCAATGGCAACAATTAGTTGTTGTGAGCGATTTAATGTGTGCCGAATCGAAGCAGGGATACTAATCTGTGAAAGTATCGAGTCATCTTCCGTGTGGCATTTTCCATATTTGCCAGTAAGCTACGTCACATTCAAATTAGTCATTTTCTGAATGGAGTTTGGCGCGCTGGAGATGTCAGGGCCATAGAGGCTGCTACAGCTTCATCTCTTGCTCTTGATTTGGGATGGAGCCTACTACGAGTCCTACTATGAGTCCTACTATGAGTCCTACTATACAGGAGAGGCTTCCCCCTCCCTCCCTCTTTGTGTGTGGGGGATTCCCATCCTCAAAATCCTCTTAAATACCGGAGCAACACACAGAAGGGTGCATTTCCCTTTTGTTTTCCTCTGTGTTTTGGTCTCATGCAAATCAAGAGCATGGAAGTGTAATATGAGAAAAACTGCTATAAAAGATAAACAAACAAAAAAAACATGTATTTTCCAAAGAGCAATATATCACTTTTTATAGATGATGATGGTTGTCAAGAAGGTGAGTAAATCATCATGTCCTTCAGTTGGTGACCACAATATCACAATATACAGAAAAATAAATGTGTTCCAGATAAGCAGCTTTTCCTTCCAAATGCCATCTGTCATCATCACACTTCTTGCTATTATTTTTTATACTTCTTTACTATTTTATTTGTTTCTTATTCTGTAGAGCTACAAAAAAATGGAGCATATCCAATTCTGCAAACAGAAAGGAGCATTTCCCTTTTGTTTTCCTGTGTTTTGGTCTCATGCAAATCAATCACAGATAATAATTCAATAACAAACGAGATAGAAGTGTAATATGAGAACAACTGCTATAAAATATTTTAAAACCCCCCCAGAAAAAACATATATTTTCCAAAGAGCAATATATCACTTTTTATAGATGATGATGGTTGACAAGGTGTCAAGAAGGTGAGTAAATCATCATGTCCTTCAGTTGGTGACCACAATATCACAAACCTACTGATATACAGAAAATTAAACGTGTTTCAGATAAACAGCTTTTCCTTCCAAATGCCATCTGTCATCATCACACTTCTTGCTATTATTTTTTTTGGGCTATTTTATTTGTTTCTTACTCTGTAGAGCTACACAAAAAATGGAGCATATCCAATTCTGCAAACAGAAAGGAGCTGGCTTTTAGGGGTTTTATATTCAACTCCCATTCCTAGATGCCAGTGATTTCCCACTAGCTATCTATTTTTAACACTCTCATGAATATGCATCTGTGTTTAGTGCCAGTTAAAGATGGTATTGTCTAGTTAGTATAAGCAGAGGAACTGTGGTTGAAGGGTATTTTGTTGGTGTTGTTTATGAAGCCGCTGGAGTAAATGAAGCTCTGCAGTGGTTGGCTCAGAGGTCTCAGAGGTGAACTCAGGTAGTCTATGAGGAATATTACACTTCCGACAGAGCTATTGAGCAAGTCGCTGTTTATCTCCCATTGTAAACCTGAACAGTGGTTGACCTTTGACATTGTTTCCAGATGTGGAATAGACAGTTTTGAGCACATGTAAATGTTTTTTTTTTCTAAATCATTATGTCCTGATCTTTGTGGATTAGATGTTTGTTCTGGTGCTGAGAAAATTAAAAGGAGCAGCGATTTGTCATTGACGAGAACTCCTTGAGTGACTCAGCCTCTTGTTCAGAGGATGCAGCTCTGTGGTATTTCTGGCCTTGATCAGACAGATGTAGACAACACTCCTTTTCTGTGTTAATCACGGAGTTTGAAGCATGACAAAACAACCTCTGACATCCGCCAAAACACAAATTCTGCAATAAAACCAGGCACTTTTGAAGGGAGATGAGATGCTTAGAGACTAGGGCTACAACAAGTGATTGTTTTTATTATCAATATCAAATATTTTGAATCGTGAGTAATCGCAAATTAATCACACTTTTTCTGAGATATCGCGTTCACGAGAATGGTCAAACGGATGGGTGGACAACCCCAAAAAAATAATGCCTCCGGCCACGGCTGTCGTCGGCGTGGAGGAATAATGACAATGTCATCAATCGCACATTCAAAATGTACCTTAAAGGGAGATTTGTCAAGTATTTAATACTCTTATCAACATGGGTGAGGGCAAATATGCTTGCTTTATGCAAATGTATGTATAAATTTATTATTGGAAATCAATTACCAACACAAAACAATGACAAATATTGTCCAGAAACCCTCACAGGTACTGCATTTAACATAACAAATATGCTCAAATCATAACATGGCAAACTGCAGTCCAACAGGCAACAACAGCTGTCAGTGTGTCAGTGTGCTGACTTGACTATGACTTGCCCCAAACTGTATGTGATTATCATAAAGTGGGCATGTCTGTAAAGGGGAGACTCGTGGGTACCCATAGAACCCATTTTAATTCACATATCTTAAGGTCAGAGGTCAAGGGACCCCTTTGAAAATGGCCATGAGGCAGAAATGCATATAGAAATGTAAAAAGAAATGTATAAAGAAAAAAAAACAGAAATAGATAAGTTTCAGGAAATAAATAAGGTGGGAAAATCGTGCAGAAATAAAACAAAAAAAATTCATGGATAAATACATAAATAAATACATACATTTAAAAGTAAATAAAAAATAAATGAACAAATAAAAAATAAATTAACAAATAAATAGATACAATTTTAAATGTATAAAAATAAATACATAAATAAATAAAAGGGAAAATTAAACAAGAGTAAATAAATAAGAAAATGTATACAAAGATAAATAAATAAAGAAGCAAATTAAAACTGAAATATCAATTTTTGTCACATTTGATCTATTAATTAATGTTTACATTTTTTTAATATTATTTTGTTATATTTAATGACATTATTTATCAATTAATTTTTTTATTTATTCATTTATTTTTCATTTAGGCAGCTTCTGTCCTACATAGGCAGGATTTTAAAAAAAAGCACAGCTTGATTATCTGCGTTACCGTTGACTTTGACTACTTTTCTCAGTCTAATATTTAGGTTTTTAAGTATTTTGTCGACAAAACAGCCATTTTAATTAGTCACCCTGGGCCCTGGAATTATAGTGGACATTTTTCACAATTTTTGACATTGTATTGACCAAACGATTGATAAAAATGATGATGAAAATAAGCGAGCATACAATGATGTTTATCATTTCACCAATTGAATACTGAAACAGAACAACAGAACCTGGTGTGTTCCTGGTAGGACATCACAACAAGAGGTCTGTTCCAGAAAGGGCACACATAAATACTTGGACAAGCTGCTGGCTGCTTTCATCACAGAGTACAGTGCTGTATATAGAGTTTGTATTGATTTACAGTACAGGATGTTGCACAGATATACAGTAGACACTGTGAAGCACAGAGGGGGAGTGGATGTGTGGTGAGTGATAAAGTATTAGTACGTTTTTTACGTTTGAATGCATGTTTAACTCAACTAGTCTTTGGAAAGCCAGACTTGTAGTTTTTCAAGAACAGCTGCAAAAAAATGTTTGAAAAATCGCAAGCTGCATCAATGCGTTAAAGAAATTAGTGGCGTTAAAGCAATCGTTCTATTATCACGTTAAAGTGGCAGTAGGCAGTATATTTGTTGGCATCATTGGGCAAAAATTCCATAATAACCTTTCAGCATATTGTAATTCAAGTGTTCTGAGAGAACTAGACTTCAGCACCTCCTCATGGCTCTGTTTTCAGGCTTTAAGAAATCTAGCCTGTGACGGTAGACTTTGACCAATCACAGGCCATTTCAGAGAGAGAGCGTTCCTATTGGCTGTGCTCCAGTCATGTGACTGGTGCTTGGCGTTCCTTCAAGAGGTCTCAACAATAGACATTAACGTAACATAATATTGAGTCATATTTGATCAGCGCTGCCTAGTTTGACTGTTTGGTCGGAGTTCGTGAGTGATTGACAGCCGGCTCTCATAGACGGAAGCTGGAAAGCAGTCCTCAGATCAGCTCTTACTGCTTGTTTTCCTCCTGTCTGTGAAATCTCTCAGATGCCGTTAGGAGCACAGGAGGACACAGAGGCACATGATTTTTTTCAGGTTACCTATTTCGTTTACTACTGTCACGATATAGCGACCGTCTTATAAAAATAACTTTTTTTTAATCATATTTGCTCCAATCTCGCCTACTTCAGCTTTAACTTTGACAGCGCCACTGGCAGTACAATATATCAGACGGAAGTAACTGCACTGTTTTTGTTTTTTTCCCAGTCCCTTTTTCATGAAACACACGAGCACATAAAGTGCATATCAGCTTTCACTTGAAGTGGAAAGGAGAGAGCAACCGCAGAGTCAAGGGTTCACGTGGACAGTGATTAGATCATCCCCGTCCTTAGGTGAACAATAAGCCGAAGGATTGATCAGGGAGATCATTACTGGATCATTTCCTACTGGATCATTTCATTTCCAGCAGAGACTTTCCAGTGTCTCCCATCCTGCCCTGCTCTGCACGCATGCAGAATTAATAATCACGTAGTCTTGAACGCAATTATACTGGTTAATTATGCAAGTAGGAAGGACAAGTGGGGATATTTCCCGGGAGATTACAATGCATGTGTGTTAATGTAGCCAGCCTGGGCACCATACTAATGTGGTACGTGACTAATGAGGACTGTAGGGATTTCAACATGATGTGAAACAGGAATTTTTTTAAAGTTTTTGTACGTGCCTGTGCTCTTACTGTACATATTTGCATATGTGTGTCACATTGTGCACACCGTTGTGTCTATACATTTGAGTTTCCCACCTCCTTTTGTTAGTTATAGCTACGACAGGACCACAGCTGGAGTCTGTCACAAGGCAGCTGCAGAGATATATTCATAATGAAAATACAGAAGGACTAAAAAGAAAGTACGGACACCGGGAGAAGGATCATGTGTGAATTTGATTGTTCGCTATTCAGCCAGCTGACTTTCAAATCTTAGATGTCAGATCGTCCTTGAATGCACCAACAACAGAGGAGTTTGTTCTTTGGAGACAGAAGTCAGGAAATATTCTTACATTCGAGAGCTGTGTTGTTTAATGAAATTTGACGGTGTTTTGTTGGGTGTTAACCTGATCAGTTCACTGGACCAAAAAGTAAACAAACAAACAAAAGAACGGTGAGCTGGCTGTTTGTTAGATGGAAGTAAGAAGAGGATACAGGTGTGGAAGTTGCGTCATGTGGCTTGATTGATTTATACTCCTGCATGTGCCTATGTGTTTTGTGCGGGCTGGTCCAGGTACCATACATACTGCGGCAGATTACGCGTAACATATCGTAGGGTAGCGCAAACCATTGCGGCTCGCAGGAGCTCTGCACAAGCTTTTCAGCGTGAAACTTGACCTCACTGTATCAAATGATCTATGGTGACCTCTAGGATAATCACAGCCTCATGAAACTTTACAACCACAAACTACAGACCTAAAGCATTCACAGCATGGATGGCTTTCCTAGCTAGATTGACAATAAGGGGGTTTCTGAACAGTTTACAGAACAGAAGTGCTCGCCATCCAGTCGCCAAAAAATGCAATTCTTGCAGAAATCTCCAAATGTCAAATGTTTTTGATACCAAATCACAGCATGGCTTTTTCTGCAGTGTTCTTCAAGGTCTTGGTGTGTTAATGTGGTATTTTGGACTGATTATTGATCATTTTAATCAATTCTTAAGTGGAAAACATTTTTTGAATTTAGCACCAAATCTGTGTAACAAATTGTATCAACACAAAAAATTGCTGCAACAACTTATGAGACATAAGTGAGCATGGGAATGGCGATCATATACTTCTATCATAATGTTTAAACCCTTATACATTTTCACAAGTTATTTTAATGAATTCATTCATTCATTTATGTTTATTTCTAATTTATGACTAGAACAACTTGACACACAGTGATGAACTGTATCTCAGATTAATCTTCAGGTTCCCAGCTTTCAGATGGTGTACACCACTTCTATGTGACGTCTACTGCTGACCTGCTATCTCCCCCTAAAGACCCCCTGCACCCCCCTAAAAAAAAGACAAAAACAGGTCTATTGTGGGTCTCAGAGGGTTAAAGAAAAAAGGACATAACACCATATTCCTGCTAATATTGTCTTCCTTTGCAGGCTTGTCTCTCCACTGCAGCAATGTGAACCATGTGACCATCCATAGACGCACATGAAAACTGAGATGTTGTTTTTGTTTCTGTATTGTTGAATGTTTTCAGTTGAACATCATTAGCCACTCCGATGTTGATGAGAGATGAGAGTGACGGCCGGCTTGACCGCACGTTACCACAATACGATAACGTTTCCTGTCCATGACAGAGTTAGCATGGAGCTTTAGCCGTGATGTCTAGCTCTGCTTTTCCTGTCAATGTGTGAAACCCAAAGTGTTTCCATACTTCACTGGATGTGTAGTGTTTACCACGCTGGATTTAACATGTGAGAGTGCAGGCCGTATCCATGCTGACCCTGCGCCGTTTTCTACTTTTTCGTTTCGATTCGGTAAGCGGCAACTTCCTTCTGGCTCTGTGTAGATTCAAATGGAGTATATATATCAATTCTGGCATTAAAAAAATCTATTTCAAAATCACGATGCATAGGTGAATGGATTTCTTTTCCCCACCCCTAATATCTATATTGTTCTCCATGTTTCTGTGTGGAGGTCACTGTGTCTTTGTCTTCCTCTTGTTTGTCCATCTGTGCTTCTTCTCAATTATTCATATTTTTATCTGACAAAGATAAAGTATGAAAGTCTGATGATGCTGGGGTGTTTTTTTTTTTACTCCCACCTGCTACATTCACAGCCTGTGCTTTGTGTTTCTGTGGTTTGTAACACGCCACCCTTCTCCTCCCACTTCCCTCAGGTTTTGGTCTGCTTTGGGTTGACTGGTCATTATGCTGATGCAGCTCTGTAGTATCAAGGTCAGTGCCCCCCCCCCACCCCCCCCCACCCGCCACCACCATCAACCACCATCAACCACCCACCTTCTCCATTTGCCTGTTTAACCACCAACCAGTTTGTCTGTAGGATTATGGAACTTTGAAGGCTGGTACCAATACTAATGTACTTTAATACATTTTGTTCTGACATGCAGTATCTCTAAATGTGATTGTGTTCTTGACAAAATATAAACTTACTGCATTGTATATTTATCATCGCATATATTTGCTAAATTAACGGAAAAGAAAAACTATTGGTACATCCCTCGGCTTAATCAATGCTGTCTTTTCACTAATAATAATAATATCACATGGGGACAAAAAGCAGGAACATGAAACTGTACTCTACTCTGCATGCAGATATAACCTTTCTCCATCACCAACTGCACACTGCACACAGCTCCTCAGCATTTAGAACAATGCGTCAAGGCTGGCTGAGCCGTGCCCCGAAGCTGCTTTCCAACTAGAGCATTCTCTGATCTGATGGAAAGCTCTCCCTCACATTTTGGACTTGCTGGTTAATGATGCTGCATCATGCAGTGATCACAGCATCCATGCTCAACACATACACACAACTCTTATGCTGCGTTCACACCGAGCGCGAAGGAAACTCCTTGTGCGGCGATTATGTGCAAAGTAGGGATGTTAATTTTGAAAACAATTCTTAACCGATAACCGACCCTTGTCAACCGATTATTAACCCTTAACCGACAAGATTTTTGCCTCGCATGCAGCGGTGTATCTGCTGCAGTGTACGAGCACAACATACAGTCCCCAGTTCAGCCGTCCGGGAGCGTTAACTTAGCAGCCACGGTGCTTTGTGTATTTTCTTTAACGCATTAACGCAATTTGAGATTTAGATTAGGTTGTAGCTGGCTCAGTTTTAAAGTTGGAATGAAGATACTAGTATCATATGAAACTAGAAAACCTAAGGAATCCATTGGTACCAACCATGTCACCACGCTCCAAAACTTACAGTAAATTTTAGCGAGGAAAAACTGGCATGGCCATTTTCAAAGGGGTCCCTTGACCTCTGACCTCAAGATATGTGAATGTAAATGGGTTCTATGGGTACCCACGAGTCTCCCCTTTACAGACATGCCCACTTTATGTTTATTTTAATTACATGCAGTTTGGGGCAAGTCATAGTCAAGTCAGCACACTGACAGCTGTTGTTGCCTGTTGGGCTGCAGTTTGCCATGTTATGATTTGAGCATATTTTTTATGCTAAATGCAGTACCTGTGAGGGTTTCTGGACAATATTTGTTATTGTTTTGTGTTGTTGTTTAATATATATATATATATATATATACACAAAAATATGACTCATGATATATTTCTCAGAGTGATGGTTGTTAACATTGCAACGTCTGTATTTGATGTTATTATTATGCTCTTCATACCTCAAAATGACCCTCGACGCATCAAATATCAACAGCCACTGTGACTGGAAATGATACTGCACTCTGATATTACATGTTTCCATCAAAAACCAAAGGACACAATGATCTCCTGTCATGTCAGCACAGGGAATCGGCACCCTTAAACATTTGAACACAAAGACTGTGAACGGCAATAGAACATCATTGACGTATTTTTAGTGCAGCGACGGAGGGCGTTAATATCAAAAAACATCAGCAGCAAATGTAAGAGATGAGAGGCAGACTTTCTAGGTCCAGCAACGGCACAGGGACATATCAACTCACAGTCATCATCTGCTTCATCGGCGCACATTTTTATTACCACGGTGTGAGTATTACAGCTATAAATGTGATGTGCTGGTCAAAAGACCAGCGGTGGTACATGTGAAATTGGTGGTAACAACACTGAAGCAAATTACACGTAATAAGCTACGTGGATTGTCGCAGTTACCGGCGTGTCAGCTACTGATATCATGAACTACGTGACACATCTTTCTCCCTCAAATTTCAGTTCACCACTGCAATCCATCAGCCTCCAGGCCTACTGATATTTACTTCTAGCTGCTGACACAAATCTGAGAGCAAGGAAATGGGCTGCCTTCTTAATATCTCTTAGAAATGGCTTATTTAAAGGGCCAGTGTGCAGCATCTAGAGGATCTATCGGCAGAAATTGAATTTAATATTAATATCTATGTTTTCTTCAGTGTATAATCACCTGAAACTAAGAATCGTTGTGTTTTTGTTACTTTAGAATGAGCCGTTTATATCTACATAGGGAGAGGCACAGAGCTGGCCGCTATGTTTCTACAGTAGCCCAGAACGGACAAACCAAACGCTGGCTCTCGAAAGGAACATTTCCATTTTCATGTTTTTGCGTCGGCCACTGTAGTTCTCAGAAACGCTTCTGTAAACTGCAGTAACGTAAAGCCACAGAGTGTAAAACCGCGGTACCGCCGTCTGATTTCCGTTGCTCCTAAAGTAGTGTTATTATGGTAAGGATGGCTTCTGGGCGAGGCGAACGGCGTTACCACGGTTTTGCACTCGGCGGCTCACGTTAATGCCGTCTTGGAAAGGAAAGAGTGAGCGGAGGGGTACTCAGTTGGTTGCAATCTGCAACCACACCACTAGATGTCACCAAATCCTACACACTGTACCTTTAAGCAGTTCTAATTTAGTGTCTATAGAATAACAAACGTAAACATGACATTTTTTTTTGTTTATTATGCCATTATTATATTTCATGAAGGCAGCAGGAGATGTATTATATCATCAGCACGACTGCATGAGAACTAGTTCACTTACTCATAATAACCCTATAATATCCCCATAGTGACTTACTGTAGAACATATCTGACAGGTTTAGTACTTACTACAGCAAAATCTTTCTTCTGTTATGCCAGTATCGTATATATATCTCATGACTTTATCCACATTTATTTTAGTTTTTGATATACAGCTGGACTGATTTATAGATGATTATCAACTAACAGTTTCAAACATTTTTCAAGCAAAAGTAGTGGAAAATGCCAAACCTTCTCTAGTTCTCAGATGTGAGGATTTGTTGCTTTTCTTTGTCATATATTGTAAACTGAATATATCTTTGGGATTGGACGGTTTGTTGAAAAAAATACAAGACATTAAGGTGTCACCTTGGACTCATGGCCTTTTTTCCCACAATTTTCTTACTTTAAAGCAAGGGTTGGTAATATTAAGAAACTAGGATGGCACTCGGAGAGCGCAGACCTCCGCCAAGCTGCACGAGGACGAATGCCCCCCCCTCTCCGTGCAGCTTACACCATCATCCACGTGTATTTTTGTTTATGTTGAGATCAGCTGTACGCAGCGGAGCAGCGTAAAACACTTCATTCAAACTGGACAGAAACAAAATAAAACTCACCTAAACCGTCGTCGTTACTCTTTCCAACAATCACCAAGTGTGCTTTGGTCGAACTCAACTGTAATTTCAACGAGTTTAATGTAAAAAACGCAGAATCTACAGTTGTCCCCCCCCCTCCCTCCACCCCCCGCTCTCTCTCTGTCCCTCTCTCTGCAGGCAGAAGGAAAGAGGCAGGGTGACGCGTCATCAATGCTTCATCAGTTACAGTGCGCATGTGTTATACCCAGAGGTCTTAACGTTCTGGCTGATAGGAATCCTTAAAAAAAATCCTGAATCCGGACCATGATCCGGATCGCCACCAAAATCTTGTGCCACACTCCACCCCTTCAAAAAATTTCATTCAAATCCATCGCAGACTTTTGGAGTAATCCTGCTAACGGACAAAAAAACAAACCAACGCCGGTGAAAACATAACCTCCTTCCTAGGCCTTCGGCCTTTGCTGAGGTAATAATTCCATGCTGTGTATTTCCCTGCAGAACTTGTACCAGAACCGGTTCCTGGGCCTGGCGGCCATGGCCTCCCCGACCCGCAG